>NW_007256989.1:499658-550964 GCF_000164805.1 Carlito syrichta | reverse complement strand
CAAAAAAAAAAAAAAAAAATTTGGTAACATTAAGTGTATATTACTTGGGAAATAAAGTTTAAGGTAGATACGAGGATGACATATTTTCTTAAGCTGAAAAAAGAGGATTTCTTGTTGGCTTGATAACAGATGAATTCATACAACATTATTATTATTATTATTTTTGAGTTGGAGTCTCACTCTGTCGCCCAGACTGGAGTGCAGTGGCCGCTCCCGGCCACCGCAGCCTCGACCTGCTGGGCTCCAGCGATCCTTCCGCCTCAGCCTTCCGAGCAGCCGGAATTACAGGCATGCGCTACCACGCCCGGCTGATTTTTTTATTTTATTGTAGAGATGAGGTCTCACCTGCCCAGGCGGGTCTCGAACCCACGGGCTCAGGCAATCCACTCACCTCAGCCTCCCAAAGGCACGGGATTACAGATTGAGCCACCGAGCCCGGCTCAACATGATGTTTTACAAATAGCTGATTTAAGACTCAAATCATTTTTTTTCCTCAGAGACAATTCTAGAAGTAGAGACTCAAATAATTATTTGAAATGTTTTGGAAACCATATAGAGGTCAAACAAGTATTTTATCTTAATATATTTTAAAGATGAATTTTTATGAAATTAAAAAAATTCAGGCTTTTATTTCACTAGCTTGTGTTTCTGAAATACAACACTTTAAAGGCAGCAGACAAAACTCTATTGATTTTTTTGCATTAAGTGCTAGTTTTTTGTTTTGTTTTGTTTACTATAAACTACAGCTCTGTGTTTTTCTATCCTCAGCATTCTGTAAAATTGAAATCAGAAAAGCTGAATACTGGAAAAAAATAGATTAAATGGAAAATGAAAATGATTAATAAGTGTAGCTTTTAGTGTTGAAAGACAAACCAATGGGAGAATTTTTGCATCTGTTCATTATTCAGCCATTTATTGATTTAACTGCAAAATGCTCTCTTAGGTGCTATGGGGGAGCCAAAATTAAATTGGAGTCAGATCTTGTCCTCCAGGAATTTAGACTCTAGAAGAGTAAACGTGACATATACTTAGAAAGCTATGAAAATCGACCAGAATGAAAACCTCATGAGGTCAAGGATATTTGTCTGTTTTGCTCACTGCTGTAGCTCCAGGCACTGCCTGACACAAGGTAGACGCTCAAGAAATATTTGTTGAATGAATAGTAATACAAGGCAGAGCGTTGAGCCATGCAAGAATTATAAAGAAATTGATAATTAGGAGGAACAAACAACTTCCAGCATCTTTGAAATTATAAATTTAGTGTTTAGTAAATTGATCTGACAACCAGACTATAAACAGAATCTGCATGCTATTGTTTTTCAAATCCATCAACTGCTGTCCTGTCCTCTTCTTGTAAGATCATGTATATATTACTTAACATGCTTAACACATTTCTCCAGTGAAATGAGGAAATTAGACTAGATTTGTGTTTGTGGAGTCCTTTTGGGTGGCAGAATGATTAACTGTGTACAGGCGGCCCACCACCCCTAGATTTTATAAATATTATTGCCCTAGAGAGAGACTTAAAGGAACAACATCATATAAATAATAGTAGAGGTGTTATGCAATATGGCAAAAACTGTGAAGACAAAGCATGAATGACTGAAGTTTAAAAAACATGAGGAGGATCATTAAGTTTATTTGCGTGTTAGTGTGTCATTATTTAAATTAACTTTAGGCCGGTTGTGGTGGCTCATGCCTGTAATCCCAGCACTTTGGGAGGCCGAGGGAGAAAGGATCACTTGAGACCAGGAATTCAAGACCAGCCTGGGCATCGGAGTGAGACCTCCGTCTCTACAAAAAAATACAAAAATGAGCCAGGTATGGTGGCACACATCTGTAGTTCCAGCTACTCAGGATGCTGAGGCAGAGGGATCCCTTGAGCCAGGAATTTGAGGCTGCAGTGAGCTATGACATGACTGTACTCCATCCTCTGGGCAACAGGGCAAGACCTTGTCTCAAAAGAATAATAGTAATGAGATATAATATAATTCATTAATTAATTTCAACCAAAAAATTGCCTTCACCTAAATAATCTTAAACTTAGTTCATTTCCTTATATCCTCTGAATTGTTTTTCTTTTCTTTTTTAACTGCATTATAATGAGCATTTAATCAGAACAACTGATTATGATACAGCATGAATTGTTTTTCAACAACTTTCTGGGTGCTTGACTAAATATATTTGTACACAGTGTCTGTTTGTCTTGGGGTGTTTTCTTACTGAGGCTTCTTTACTAGAAAACTGTGTCTCTTAAGAGGCAGTGCTAGCACCCGCTAAAGTTTTTGCCTGTCTGTAGCAAAACACAAGCAATGTGGTACTTATCAGGTTAAACTGACTCATCTTAAAAGACTTTTTAAAAAATCTGCGATCAGGACATATTCAAGATTAGAATAGCCTTCTTATTTAAACAATGAAAGCTGTAGATGATATTTTTTTGGTATTCTTTTTAATGTTCTAGGCAGAATAAAAATTGTCAGCTCTCTGCAGATCTCATTACCTTTTTACAAATGTTATGCCGGTCTTTGAAATGTAGAGGTATGAATCTTACGAAAAGTATTACAGTTCCATTACACAGATATTCAGGAATTATTCCTTAACACAGATTGCTAAATCTCCAAATATATTTATGCTATTTGCTCAGAATCATGACACCTTGATTTGTTTTAGTACTTGGTGATGGACTCTGGTACATGTCTATGCTATTTAATATACTAGACCACTCTGCCTCAAGAAATATAAGACCACATGCAATTGAATATAATAGTATCATTTAAAATATTCATTTCTGTCCTTTACCACAGTTTCACTATTTTTGGAAAAGAGGTTAGGCATCTTTGATGCCAGTGTTAACAGTATTATATTAAGCAAGCATTTACTGTTGTGATTTTAGTGAATCCTATTTGATCGTAAATGATTTATGTATGTTATACAGAGTACTAAGGAAGCAAACTATGGGATATATTTACAAGGCCACTGATTTTATTGCTCTATAAACATTGCATATTAATTTTATAAAGTTTAGAAAACACATATCAACTCAGTGGTTACCAGTGTAAAGATTTTGTTGTAGATCCTTCTATATATTTCTTTATGTACCTATAAATACTTTATGATAAAAAGGGATCATATTGTACATACTGTTTTATAACCTCCTTTTTCAACCTAAATATAGGTTTCAAATCTCTTTCTGCGATGGTAAGTATTTTTCTACATTATTTTAATGACTTCATATTGTGATATTCTATAATGTACTGTCATCTGTTTAACTAGGTCCTTGTTGTTGGATACTGTTAACATCCATTTTCTAAATTATAATGCTGAAATGAGCATCTTTGTCAAGTTAAATGTTTATTTACATTCTTGAATAATTCATTAGGCTAAATCTTAAAAACAGACTTGCTGAGTAAAGTGTATACAAATTTTTAATACTGATACATTGCATAGAACTAATATAAAATGTATGTGTTTATTTGCATATTTACTTATTATAATGTTTAGAGCCATGTAGAGGACAGAAAAAACAATTTAACTCATTACATATCATTTCTTGAATTTCCCTTTAATTTCCAAAAAATTAATCACAGCTAATATGAAACATTTTAGATGAAACCATCAAACTTTGGATAAAGACATCCTACATATCATCTATTTCAAAAGTCTTATTCTAGACTTGAAGAAATTGAGGCTGATGTCATTACAGATCCTGTTCACAGTCACAGCTAATAAGGAACAGGGCCAATTCAGCCTTAGACTCAGGTGCTCTTTTTCTCCTAAGATGCTCAGGGAAGTTTAAGTTGTTCTTCTTTAGATATCCAAGTAACACTTGAGAATTTGAATGCAAGGAAGTTAAATAGACTCTAATATATGTTTTACCATTAATTTTGTTGTTGGTGCTATTAACAAGATAGAATATTGAAAAAGCATTATTGTTATTATTATTTTTGGAGTCAGAGTCTTATTTTGCTGCGTAGGTTGGAGTGCAGTGGAATGATTATGGCTCACTGCAGCCTCCAACTCTTGGGCTCAAGTGTTCCTCCTATGTCAGCCTCTCAAATAGTTGGGACTACAGGCACATACCACCACACCCGGCTTTTTTTTTTTTTTTTTGAGAGATGAGGTCTCACTATGTTGCCCAGGGTATTCTCAAACTCCTGAGCTCAAGTGACATTCCAACTTCAGCTTTCCAGAGTGCTGGGATTACAGGTTTGAGCCACTGTGCCTGACCATGTTGTGATTAAAAGCCTAGCCAGAAAAGCTTTCCAAGAAGTTGATTTATCAGCTATAGTTTGATACCAATGGCCACCAAGTGCTGTGTAATTCTAATCAATGGTGCTTATATTTATTCATTTATCAAAAATGAATAAAATAGGAATAGTTTTATTGCTTTTTCTAATGAAATAAGACATATTTATAGCAAAAATAATAATAAGCAACAACAAAGATATAAAATACAAAGTGAAAATTACAGATAATACCACCAACCAAAGATAATTACTAACCTTTGGTATATATATATCCATGTTGTCTTTTACATATATATATATGTAAAAGAACATATATATATATATATAAAGGTTTAAAGTATATATATATATATACTTTGTGACCTACCTCTAGAAAGATAGCATATAAAATTTCATATTGTTCTTTAACCTGCTTTTTCCTAAATGTCACTATCTTTAATTAATGTCAATAAATATTGACCTATATCATAATTTGTAATGGTTATATGTTCTTTTATTGCACTGTAACTTGTTTAACCAACACTCAGTTTATGGATACTAGGATTGTTTGGGGTTTTTTTGGGGGGGGGTTGTAGCCTAATTTTACTACACAGGTTGGAGTGCAGTGACACACTGCAGCCTTGACTCCTGGGCTCCGGTGATCCTCCTGCCTCAGCTTCCAAAGTAGCTGGGACTACACGCATGCGCCACCACACCTGGCTAATTTTTAAAAATTTTTTATAGAGACAAGGTCTCATTATGCTGCCTAATCTGGTCTCAAACTCCTGGGTTCAAGCAATCCTCCTGCCTCCGCCTTCCAGGCATGAGTCACCATGTCTGACCTGTTTGGGGTCTAAACAATACTGCAACAAACAATCTTATAGATAATTGTTTAAATATCTCTGATAATAAACTGCTTTTCTTTTGGGAAATGAATTACTTCCTGGAGATTTACAATGTTTATTAATATAATAAACATTTATTGAATACTTACCAATGATGCTTGGTGCTTGGATTAATATTTTAATGGCTCTGAGAATTTTTACAGTAAAGAAGCCTTTTAAATTTGTTTACTGTAAGATTTTCCAACTTTTTTTTGATCGTGGAATCACTGTTTTAAAAAAATCGAATATCAATATTTCATTAATCTTATCTAGAGGAAAATTTGGAACACACAATCTAGTATCAATTTTGTTGAAAACTACTTTTTAAGTGCCTGTATTTACCTGTTACTTTTCTAGTAACTCTGAAAAAATCTTAGTTATTTCGAGGAAAGATATGCCTTCGGCATTGCAGAAGACTACAACTTGGATCTAAATTGCCAAATTAACTTCCTGAGTAAGTAGTATTTTGGTATAATATGTTGGCTAGAATACTGGAGGGTTTTTTGTTTTTGTTTTTTAAGTGATATTCATATAATTAGAACAAAAAAATGCTTGAGCATAAAAGGAGAATGTGAGGTCGAAAGTAGTGTCTGGCTCATCAGTGAATTTGTTGTGGGGGGCTGCAGAGGAGTGAATTCCTACAGTCAAAGAGGATAGATTAGGAGGAGAAAGTCAGGAGAGAGAATTATTAGGATGAATTAAGGAGTGAGTTTATGAGACTTTTACATTAATGTGAAATAACTAAAAAAAAATTTGGTAGAAAAAGAAGGGTACAGAACCCTATTTATAACATATAAAAACCAATTAGAAAAAAAATCAGAGGAAAAACACAATAAAAAGAATAGTGTTTGGATTGGGTTTTTCTTTTCTCCTCTAATTACCGTTTTCATTTTTATTTTTAAAATATACAATAAAATGGAAAGGAAAAGAAACACTAAAAGATCAGACAAAATTAGGAGAAGAGAGGCTTATGGAGGAGGAGGAAGATAGTGGTTGGGTCGAACAAAGGCAACAAATGGATTAAAGTGAACAAGGATAGAAGAGGGAACATTCAATTTGGTCTGGAGGAGATCATTAATGGCTCAAGTGCTGTGAAGTGGACAAAAGCCCATCTATAGTAGGGTCAGATGAGAGAACCAGGGAAGAATAATTTTTTTAGAACCCAGGATCATAATAATTCACTTAGTGGTTCCCCCCAGCCACTGTTACTTTCGTTCTGGTTTTATCATGTTGGGATTTTGCCTATATCAGTTTTTTTTCCCTAGGCACTGATAAATGAAAACCTTAAAAAAAAAAGAAAGAAATCCTATGAGTAAGTTTTATTGCTCTTATTTTTGAACTGGGAAATAAAGAAATAATAAATTCTTTCTCTGAGCTGTTCTATGTGCTAGAAATGTTACCATACAGAAATCTCAATATTATACTCTGAGCATGCCATTTAAAAACAGAAGAACTTGGTCGCCCAAGGTCATTTCACATGCCTTTTTTCCTGAGTGATTTGTGTATATTTTATCCATAAAAGACAAATTATTATGAAAGGATATGAAATATAGGTTTAAGAAACTCAAAGAACAAAGTGCATTCTTTGCTCTTTGAATTTCTTAAAATTAAGTTCTTAAGACTCCTGCTGATCACCTTCAAACAAGCAACCTTGAAACTGCTCTATGAAACCCAGCTAAAGGACAAACCAAAGAGTTTCACTTAATAATAATAATAATAATAAAAGGCACATGGGAGAGAGAACATTCAAGTCTTCCAGTTATCCATACTTATTAACTAAATTGAGTGCCTGCGGTGGGTCTCATGGGAGCACACAGTAGCAGCCTCTTTATATTAC
Source organism: Carlito syrichta (assembly GCF_000164805.1). Taxonomy (NCBI): domain Eukaryota; kingdom Metazoa; phylum Chordata; class Mammalia; order Primates; family Tarsiidae; genus Carlito; species Carlito syrichta. Next base: position 544,017 of record NW_007256989.1, on the reverse strand, counting down.
AACTCAGTCAGAAGCATTTATTCCCTTGTAATTAAGGCCAAGGGTGCAACCAGTGATGCGAATGGAAGTAATTAGGTGGATTATTCAGTTCTCTCAACATTTCTCAAGAGTTTGTATGTTTGTGGTTTTGTGTTCGTTTGAAGTTTCCGTATAGCCCCCTTGGTTCTCCTTGATTTTGTAGGTCCGACCTCAGATGATAATAATAGGTAATCCTTAAAATAGCACTTAACATATGCCAGGCATTGTTGTAGGTGTTTTGGACACATTATCATAATCCATCCTTTCAAACTCTATGAAGGCTAAGTGTTAAGTCCTAGGTTCCCAGAAGCAGGCACCAAGATGAGGCTCAAAGGCAAAGGATGTATCCCTGAGGTGGTTCCTGGGGAGCTAGCTCAGTAATGGAGTGGGGAAAGTAGAGCAAGGAAAGGGAGGTTGCCAGGAAAGGGTCTATCTCGGGCCAGACTTCCTGAGGGGTAGCCTCAGCCTGGTACCATTGGGAAACTCTGGTGTTCAGGCTAGGAAAGGGAGCATGCATCCTCCTGCATAGTCATGGGTTGCCAGTCATGGGTGGCGCAGGCGAGTATGTGTGATCTGTGAAAGGGATGCATTAAGTGCACACCAAGGTGAGTGGGACAGAAACCCCTGCTTTGTCTGCTGCAGGTAGGTACTATCATTACCATGTGATAGTCGCGGCCGCTGGGTCTTGCCCAAGATCTCACAAACCATCAGTGGAGTAGCTGGGATTCCATATACTGCAGCCCGATTTCAAAAGTCACATACTTAACCGCAGTACTATTCTGAGTAAGATATTATCCTTACCATGTGCTGTGGTGTTACCAGTACATTTCTACAGTTTTCACAATGGACTGTGTAGCAAATAGCTATTTTGATTTTACTGGATTTCTAAAAATGCTGAATGTATGTCTGAGGTGAAATCCATTCACACTTTATTGAACTAAAACTTCAGATACCCAAGCCTCCAAGCCTAAGATAAGCTCAGAGAGCAGACTAAACATTAGACATTTGGTGTACTTTGAAAAATGTACTGCTCCCAACCCACTCTAACCGATGGAGTCTGCCTAGTTGTCCAGTTCTTTTTTTTGTTTGTTTTTGAGTTACTCGGGCTGGAGTGCAGTGGCATGCTCACGGCCACCGCAGCCTCTATCAGCTGCGCTCAGGTGATCCTTCCGCCTCAGTCTTCCAAGTAGCTGGAAACACAGGTACGTGCCACCACTCCTGGCTAATTTTTTATTTTATTGTAGAGATGAGGTCTCACCAAATTGCCCAGGCTGTTCTCGAACCCATGGCTCAGGCAATCCTCTCACTTTGGCCTCCTGAAGTGCTGGGATTATAGGCGTGAGTCACTGTGCCCGGCCAATTGCCCAGTTCTTATAGAATTATGCAAAAAAGAGATTCCATAACTCCTTCTTAACAAGACTTTTTAAAATACAAATTCTATTTTTACATCAACGTAGTTTAAAATGCTGAATGGATTCTCTATATACTCTTCAACCTCTTAAACCTGATTCCATCCCTTCCTCCCCAGATTTTTAAAATTTTGATGTAACACTATATCTGTTTTCTGAAATATTTTTTTTTTTACTTTAAAATCATTTGCTTTATTTTTACTAAAGGAATTATCTTTATTTTTGTTTGTAAAAAACAGGAAAAGGGAGAGTGTATAATACCTGCCTATCGCTTTTGCTGAATAAAAAGAGGGAAGGTTTGTGCATAGTAGTGGGTGACTAAGTTAGTAATCCCCTTAAGATGCTTAGAATGGCTGTGCTAGAGAGCATGTGAGCAAGAGAGAAACAAAATGGTAACCCCACCTGCATTAAGAAAAGCAAATAGAACCTAGCTGGTCCGGAGAAGATGATGTGAGGAAGCCTTAGAAAATGTAGAATTTGGCCGGGTGCGGTGGCTCATGCCTATAATCTCAGCACTTTGGGAGGTCGAGGTGAGAGGATTGCCTGAACCCATGGGTTCAAGACCAGCCTTGGCAACTAGGTGAGATCTCATTTCTACAATAAATCAAAATATCAGCTGGCATGGTGGTGCATGCCTGTAGTTCCAGCTACTTGGAAGGCTGAGGCGGAGGGATCCAGCCTAGGTGACAGTAAGACTCGAACTCAAAAAAAAAAAAAAAAAAAGAAAAGAAAAAGAAAAAAAATGTAGAAGTTGTGTGGTTTTCTTCCTACGTGTTTTGGGTGAGTGGGGAATAAGCTCATTGTTTGCATATACCTGTGGAGGGCAGTGCTTATGGGTGCATTCAGCCTTGATCCCTGCTGTGCATGGTGACTGCTGAGGAGGGGAGGATGAGAAAACGCTTGACTGCTTGCAAAATATTTTGAGAACCTGGGTAATGAAGATCAACACTTCTTTTTTTTTTTTTTTTTTTTTTTTTGAGTTGGAGTCTCACTCTGTCGCCCAGACTGGAGTGCAGTGGCCGCTCCCGGCCACCGCAGCCTCGACCCACTGGGCTTCGGCGATCCTTCCGCCTCAGCCTTCCCAGTAGCCGGAACTACAGGCGTGCGCTACCACGCCCGGCTAATTTTTTGATTTATTGTAGCGATGAGGTCTCGCTGCCCAGGCGGGTCTCGAACCCGCGGGCTCAGGCAATTCACTCACCTCAGCCTCCCAAAGGCGCGGGATTACAGGCTGAGCCACCGAGCCCGGCTGATCAACACTTCTATAGTGCATACTAAGTGCAATAGACTATTGTAAGAATTTTACATATATTAACTCCTTAAACTCGCCTAACAACCCTTTGAGGTAAGTCCTATTATTAGCCTCATTTTACAGAAGAGAAAACTGAGGCACAGAAAGATTGAATAACTTGTTCAAGACCACACAGTTAGTTGGGGCTCAAGCACAGTTTATCCACTTTCAGATTCCATGCTCTTACCCATTCCCTGGACTACCCATCTAGAAGGCAGAGAACGAGCTTATAATGTTGCTAATAATCACCTGTAGTTTATTTCTGAATGCTCTGCAATTTTTAAAAGAGCTAACAACTTGGTAACAGCTAAACTGTTGGTGGAAACCTGAGTTCTGATAGCAAGAAACATTTACAAAAGGGTCTTAAAGTTGATATGAATGAGAAAACCCTTCCATGTGTTGGAAAACACTATAGAAGAGCTCTGAGCTCCGTACAGAACTGATGGTACTCCCTGCCCATGGGGAGCTGACACTGGCAGCAATGACATCACTAAGTCACTCTCAATACTCAGTTGCTTGCTAAGAATTAAATTGCTGGAACCAGATCTGGTGAGCCTCATGTTACCATGGCTTGTTTGTGGCAAGCACAGTGGTGTGATATATTTAGTCTTCAGAAATAGTTAACCTTAAGATTAGCTTTATTACAGAAAAGACAGAGAAGGCTGCTATTACTCCTGGTTATTTGCTTCTCTCTGTAAGTAAATAATCACACATCTCTTTAGTTTATTGAGTCAAGCTGACCTCCTTTCCTGTCTATGACTTGTGGACGGGAATGACTCACGCGGGTTCAGTTGCAAAGGAGCCAGGGAGCCGCTCTTGCCTCTGCTGTCCTCTAGAGGCGAGTCAGGTCGAGGCGGCTCATCGCTGAGCCTTGCGTGAGGCTTGCACTGCGAGGCCACCCTTCGTCTTTCTTTTGAATCCACAGTTAAGTGCCATTTGTCAAAAGGGGATAAGCAAAAAAACTCTGAACTTCAAAAATAATAAGGCTTAATTAAAATCCCCAGCTAAGTCAGGGAGGCTTGCTGTGTACTCAGGAAATATATAAAGCCTCAGTCCTGTATTTCTCTCACCCCCCATCTCAACCACCAAATAGAAATGAGTCAAGGTTGTTAAAACTATAAATAGAGCTAACACTTATAAAGCATTTGCACATGCCAGGTACTATTCTAAGTGCCTCCATGTGATGACCTGTTTAGTGAGGTAGTTGATACGATCATCTCCATCTTATAAATAGGAGAATTGAGGCAAGGACTGCTAAGTATTTCTCATAGTTCATGGGCAGTAGAGCTGGATTTACACCCAGGTAGCTGTGGCTGCATTGACTAAGCTTATAATCACTTCACTGTACTGCTTCTTTTATAGCTATTAAGGCACATATTAAAAGTTTAATTTCGGCCGGGCTTGGTGGCTCAGCCTGTAATCCCAGCACTTTGGGAGGCCGAGAGAGTGAATTGCCTGAGCCTGCAGGTTCGAGACCCACCTAGGCAACTTGGCGAGACCTCGTCTCTACAATAAATTAAAAGAAAAAAAATTAGCTGGACGCAGTAGCACTCGCCTGTAGTTCCGGTTACTTGGTAGGCTGCCACGGGAGAATCGCCTGAGCCCTGCAGGTCGAGGCTGCGGTGGCTGGGAGCATGCCACTGCTCTTCAGTCTGGGCAATAGAGTGAGACTCCAACTCAAAAAAAAAAAATGTTTAATTTCTAGGTGGTGGGTTTGCCAAAAATCTTTTACTTTAATCTGGTAATGAGGAAACAATTAGTCAAGATACCTAAAAAATGTCAATGGCATGATGAATAAAGAGGAGGGCCAGGTGTGGTGGCTCATGCCTGTAATCTCAGCACTTTGGGAGGCCGAGGCAAGAGGATTTTCTGAGCTGGAGAGTTCGTGAGCAGCCTGGGCAACATAGCAAGACCTTGCCTCTATCAAAAAAATAAAAAAAATTAGCTGAGCATAGTGGTGCATGCCTGTAGTCCCAGCTACTCGAGAGGCTGAGACAGAAGGATCGCCTGAGTTCAGGAAATCGGGGCTACGGTGAGCCATGATCATGCCACCGCATTCCAGCCTGGAGGACAGAGTGAGACCCTGGCAAAAAAAAAAAAAAAAAAAAGGCAGAGAAGGGAACTATTCCAGAGATATGACAACTAAATATAATTTATTATCCATGGTTAGAAAAAAAAGTTATACATATATAAAAAAGTTATAAACACCATTAGAATATTATAATGGAATATTATTCAGCCATAAAAAGGATGAAATAATGTCTTTTATAGCAACTTGGCTGAAATTGAAGAGCTTCATCCTAAGTGAACTAATGTAAGAACAGAAAACCAAACATCACATGTTGTCACTTATAAGTGGAAGCTAAACTAAGGATCTGCAAAGGCACGTAGAATGCTATAATAGCTATTGGAGACTCAGGACGGGGAGGTGGGAAAGGATGGAGCGATGAAATATCCCCATATGATACAACGTGCACAGTGGGGATGGTGGGTACACTTCTTGGCCACTATACAATACATCCATGTAACCAAAAACTATTTGTCCCTCCCGAAGCCAGTGAAATAAGAAGAAAAAAAATTTTCTATCCAATATAAAGTTATGTAAATTGTTAATCCTTTTGTAAAACTAAATAAAGTTTTGGTTTTGGAATTATTCTGTTTTTGTCATCAATAGATACAACTTATATAAGAGTCTGCCATTCCTGTCTGTTTATCAAATATGTACTGATTGTTCACTGTGTTCCAGGTACTGATCTAGGTACTGGGAATACACCAGTGAGCAAACCAAGATCCCTGAACTCATGGTGCTCACCTTCTGCTGGCAGAGAGAGACAATAAACATAATGGCTCAGTAAAGTACAAAGAATAAGAAAGTGATCACTGATAAGTAAAAGAAAAGTAGAGCAGCATGGTGGGAAACTGGGACAGGTGGTTGCAGAGTAGAGGGTTTCCAATTTAAAAAATGATCCCCAGGGAGGGTTTTATTCAAATATGACCCATGGCACCTGGAAGGAAAGTGGAAGAGAACAGAGAACACCCTAGAGTGAGAGCATTCCCAGGGTGTGGCTGCAGCTGAGTGAGCAAGGGCAGAAGAGGAGGGAGAGGAAATGAAGTCAGAGAGGAAATACAGGGTAGATTCAGAGAGGTCATCAAGAAGGCTTAGGTTTTCATGCTGAATAGCATAGGGAGCCGCTGGATGATTTTGAGCAGGGGGTGATATGATTTGACTTGACATTTCAAAGGATCAGTCTTGTAGGGGGATAAAGTTCAGAGTGGCATCTCTTGTTAGGAGCCTATTGCAACAATCCAAGCAAGAGATGACAGCGACTCCACAAAGGCTGGTAGAATTGGTGGTGGGGAGATGCGATCAGATTCTGGGAACACTTTGTTGGTAGGGCCAATGGGAAGGATTTCCTGATAAACTAGATGTGGTATTTGAGAGAAAGAGACAAATCAAGGGTTTTTGTCCTGAGCCACCGGAAAAATGAAGTTGTCATTCACCGAGATAGGGAAGACTAGGTAGAACAGATTTTGAGGGGAGGTTCAAGAGTTCGGTTTTGGACATGCTGAGTTTGAGCTGTCTATGAGACGTCCAAATGGAGATGTTGTAACGGGAATTGGCTATAGAAGGTTTGAGATTGAAGAGAGGTCAGGGCTAGAGATTTCAAGCTGGTTGTCATTGGTGCCATGAGCCTGGTAAGGATGACCAACACAGTGAGTGTGGTATTAAGGGCAATACACTTGGAATTATTCTGTTTTACGTGTTTATGCTTGTTATGATTAGAAAATTTTTACACTGCACAAAATAAAAATACGAATTGACAATTATCCAAATTACTGAAGAGAGTCCATCAAATAATTACATTTGCAAAGTGTGTTAATTTTCCTCAGTTATCTGATTTGATTTTCTACATTATTATGTACTAGGTAGGACAGTTACGTTTTTAGCTACTTTATCTTAATGTTATTTAATTAATAATATATTAATCTTTAGAACAGGAAAGTTCAAAAATGCCTTGATTTCCTGTGGGAAATAATCCTCATCTGTATTTATTTTCTGAATTAAGATAAAGTGTTGTGTTGGAATATGACAATTCTTTCCTCCTTTTCTAATGCTTATGGCTTGATAGTCCTCATTCTGCTGATACAGTAAATGGCTTTTTAAAATTATGCCCTGACAGAGCTACTACTGAGGAAGGTCTGAGGAGAAAATACTGTCTCCAGAAAAAGACAGATAAGTACACTTGTTGTTTTATCTAATAAAACAACTGGTAGAGATAAGGAGTTCACGCAACTGCAAATAAGCCCATGTGACAAATGCATTATATCAGTAAGGTTTGAACTTTAATACCAGAACCATTTAACACTCTTATAGTTAACTGGGTAAACTCGGGACATTTCCCCCCCTGCAATAAATTATAATGGTGGTAAACAATTTAGAGAAGGCATGTGATAAAGTTTACCAGTAAAGGAAAACTAATTTAATTTAACTTTAAAAATAAGGGAGTTTTTTGACTCATATATTAGAAAATATAGAGGTAGACTTGGTTTCTGGGTTTATTGATTAAGATTCCAGTTGTGAGGCTGGGCTCCGTGGCTCAGCCTATAATCCCAGCACTTTTGGGGGCCAAGGTCAGAGGATTGCCTGAGCTCAGGGGCTCAAGACCAGCCTGGGCAACTTGGTGAGACCTCATCTCTACAATAAATAAAAAAAATAAGCCAGGCATGACAGCGCGCACCTGTAATTCCTTCCAGTTACTTGGAAGGCTGAGGCGAAAGGATCACCTAAGCCCAGCAGGTCGAGGCTGCGGTGGTTGTGAGCATGTGTCTGCACTCCAGCCTGGGCAACAGAGTGAGAGTTTCAACTAAAAAAAAAAAAAAAATTCAATTGTTTTTTTTATTTGCTTGCTCTTTCCTACCTCTCAGCTCTACCATCCAAATTGTTGTCTTCAACTCAAAGCTGGCTTTCTTTGCAGGGCTGGAGAGGCTGATAAAAGTAGCTGGGCTATTTGCTTTCTTGAAAATGCTCAAGAAGAAGGAATGCCCTTCTTCAATTATCAGGCAAGTGATCTGAGCTTAGTGCCAATTCTTGTGGCTAGTAGAATGCCATGTGTCAGTAGTCATAAGGCCTCAGTCACCTGATCCCTGTGACAAAGTCAGAGGGATTCCCTTGACTTGCTTGCATCTTTGGAGTTGTCAGTGGGGCCAATGCCCTTTGGAGCACATGGCTTCTAGAATAGGATGGAATGGCATGGCTGCTGGGGAGATGATCATCACGGGCACTAAGTGGAGCCCGAATCACCCAGATGATCCATACTCAGCGGATACTTTTCTTGGATTTATTGTTGAACCTTGGTTGACATTTCTTTCTTTCAGGGTCTTTCTCCATATGGTCATGACAGGAAACCAACTATATCTAGTTATGAAAAAATTTGAACTAAAACTCAATAGACATGGACAAAAGGAAAAACTTTAACTTTTTTCTTAGCTGTTAGGCAATATAAACAAATGCTTTGTCGCACCTATAGAGAATGCCTTTTCTTCCCTGTTACTACAGCAGATATAGAACAACATATACATAAACATCATTTTTTATGTAAATGCTTCTCTGTCATTGATGTTGTTTGAGCAAATTTTTATGATAGAAGCTTATTTCCAACACTTTCAAATTTCATTATATGAACAATTCCAAGAGCGACATTATATTTATGTCACAGTTTAATGGTGGTTTTTCAACTAACGTTAATAAGTTCGACATATATGATTACTACAGTTTCCCCCACTAAAACCATACTAAAATGAAAGTAAAGGTGTTCTTAAAAGCATAAATTCTCAGGGACAAAGAGAACATAAGGGGAGACAGCAACAATAAAATGTTGGAATTTGAAAGGCAATGGACAAATTCCAGATCATGAAAACTGAAAGCCTACAGTGGAAAAAGAACAGAAGCAATTTGATTTGAGCCTCTAAACCACAAAAGGCTCAGGAACAGGCAATATGAATATCTGTGAAAAGGAAGGCATAGATGGGGCTGAAAACAGAATTGTTGATGAGATTGTTGAGTAATCAGTTAGGCCCCAGGTCAGTATTCTCCTGCTGTGTAGGTGGGCAATTGCTCCCTTTCTCTGTTCCTCCACGCCATAATATAAAGAGAGGAGATTTATTTTCTGGATAGATGAACAGAGAATCTCTGGATTCAGAGAAACCACACAGCTGTTGGTAGAAGTAGCCTCCTAAAAATAGGATGATCAGATGAAAGTCTACATAGTAAAAGAGGAGAACCTCAACTTTATTTCTTCTTCAGACTCCCCAAATTCCAGGAGCCAGGCAGAAGATTGGAAGTCCCTTCTTTGAGGAATCTAATTAGCCCAAGTGCATAAACCTAAAAGTACTTAGCCAATGATTCAGTAACAAAAGGCCAAACAAAATCATCTTAGAGTGAAGCCCATTACTCATGAATCTTCACTCCTTCATGACTTCCAATGAGTTCTTTCCTTTTTCATTTTAAAATATGAGCAGATTGCCATACTTTTAAGGGAAGCTTCTAACAGGAAAAACAGACTAAACAACAGAAAAAAAAATGTAGAGAAAATAAAGACTATGTGGAGGGAAAAGAACTGTGAGAGAAAAACACAGTCTCAGAATTATAATAGAAGTAATTATATCTGTGAAACAAGAATATGATGTTATAAACAATGAACATTCAGAGAATACCTAAGAACCCTTGAAATTAAAAATATAATCACAGAAATGAAAAAGTAAAGGAGGAAGATAAAATGGTGAAAATTAGATTCCAATAAAGTAGAACAATTTGACAAGGATAGAAGATAGAAAAGATTTTAAAAATTTAGAAGATCAGTCTAGGGCTCATCCTATTTAAATAATAGGAGTTCCAGAAAGAGAAAATAGGCCAACAGAAGGGGCAGAAATCATCAGAGAAACAATTCATGTAATTTCCCATTTCTAATTGAATGAGCCCACTAAGAGCCTAGTATAATGGATGAAAATGGGCAAACATTGCAAGATATCACCACAGAATTTTAGCACACTGGAGAGAAAGAGAAAATCATTAAGTTTCCAGAGGGAGGAGGAGGTAGAGACTAAATCATATATATGGAATGTCAGAATGACATTTGAGTTAGCAACATGGAAATTAAAAGACAGTGAAAGTGTCTTAAAAATTCAGAGGGTAAAAGACTTCAAACTTGGAACTTCATATTCTTCAAAAGTATTGTTCAGAGTAAACATATTTTCTAACATGCAGGATCTCAAGAAATATGACAAGTATGGCTCCTTTTCCCCAGAGCGAACTAAAATATATGGTATACCAAACAAACAAATAAATTGAGGGGAATGACTGGTATCTCATATACATATGGTAGGGAGAAAAAAATATCTTAGGATGTTGTTGAAAGAAGATCCTAGGACTTCGGCTGTGCAGTAGACCTGTAGACCAGATTGGAACCAATTAGATGAAAGTGGGAGTAGTTCTGAACTTGCCTTCTTTCAGAGAAGGTGTATACTTTTAAAGATCAATTTGTGGTTAAGTTTGTTGTGATAAGCATTTAAAAAGCAACACAAACGAAAAAAATGAAGAATAACTCTAGGAAAAGGAAATATCCAAAGCAGTAAACGTAATCATATTCCATTCCAGATTTTGTTGACTCCAAGATGCCATCAATTATCAGATGCACCGATATATACATATATATATGTACACACATATATATATATTTAAGTCAGAGTCTCACTCTATTTCCCAGGCTGGAGTGCAGTGGCACGCTCACGTCCACTGCAACTTCTACCTGCTGGACTCAGGCAATTCTTCTGCTTCAGCCTTCCAAGTAGCTGGAACTATAGGCATGTGCCACCACACCTGGCTAATTTTTTGATTTATTGTAGAGACAAGGTCTCACCATGGTGCCTAGGTTGGCCTTGAACCTGTGGGCTCAGGCAATCTTCTCACCTTCACCTCCCAAAGTACACCAATATTTTATATACCACTAAGAAAGAAAGATCTCTGCAGTCAAATAATGACACTGTCTTAATGTTAATCCTGTATAACATATGAATCAGTCACATTAGTCTCTGTTGCTTTGAAATTTCTTCTACCTGTACTGAAGGATTTGATATATTTTCCTGCCTTCTGTTGCATCTGCTATGATAGGGAATCTTTTCTGTATTCTCATTAACTAACATAACAGCTTCATCTATTTGTGGGTATATTTTTTCTTAGATTTTTATAATGTACTAGATTATGCCTTGCCAGAAAATATTGAGTTGCTACCATTCTTCCAATATCAGACATTTATTTTACTGCTAATAAATTCATACTCTATTGCTGTTTTTTCCCTTTTTATGTACACAGCAACTTTTTTGTTTTAATGCCAATTCTTCTTGAAGATATTTTGAGTGGTAGTTAGCATCAACATGTGTAGTGCCAATCATGCCTGAACTCAGCAGAAGTGATGACATTATTAATAGCTTTGCTTGAACTTGTGCGTATGCAATGACAGCTATATGGCAATGACAATCTGGCTAATAGCAATTGAAGGCACATCTAGTTTCTAGAGATACTAAAATATATGCAAAAAAAGAATCTTAGAATCAACTTCATAAAATTGCTCATCTATGATTAGGATAAGCATGCATTATGAACACTGAATATGAACTAACCAAAAGTTAAGATATAATTATATTGGGAGAGTAGAAAAGAGAGAAAATATACACATGTATGATGGTGATGAGTTCAACAAGTATGTATATGATATATAGATACATACATATATCATATATATGTGTCATATATGTATTCACAGTACTCCCTTGGTATCTGCAGAGGATTGGTTCCAAAATCCCACAAATATCAAAATTCACAAAATCCCTTATATGAAATGATGTAGTATTTGCATATAACCTAGGTGCATCCTCTTATATAATTTAGATAATCACTAGATTACTTAAAATATCTAATACAATGTAAGTGCTATGTAAATAGTTGTTATACTGCATTTTTATATGTATACATGCTTTTATATGTATTACTTTGTGTTGTTGTATTTTTTTTGCATACGTTGCATCTGTGGTTGTTTGAATATGCCGATATGGAGGACCAACTCTGTACAAAAGCCATATATCTATATGATGATGATTGCAGTGGTGGTGAAGAAAAACTAAATCATTAATTTCTAAGGTGAGAAGGCCGTTGCTAATCTTGAAAACCCATCTTATACAAGTAATCATGTTATTGAAAGACAATATAACATAAAGAATTGATGGAGACTGCCTCTGGACAGCAGATTTGGGATCAAGGACTTAAAAAAAAACCTTCTGAATTATTTGAAATTTTAGGCTGTGCATATATAACTTTGACAAATATAACTTTCTTTTTTTTTTTTGAGTTGGAGTCTCACTCTGTCGTCCAGGCTAGAGTGCAATGGCATACTCACGACCATCCCAGTGTCGACCTGCTGGGCTCTGACGATCCTTCCGCCTCAGCCTTCCAAGTAGCCGGAACTACAGGCATGTGCTACCAAGCCCGGCTAATTTTTTGATTTATTGTAGAGACGAGGTCTTGCCAAGTTGCCTGGGCTGGTCTCCAACCTGCGGGCTCAGGCAATCCACTCGCCTTGGCCTCCCAAAGTGCTGGGATTACAGACTGAACCAAGCCCGGCCAACATTTTAAAGTAAAACAATAGCAACTTAAGAATTGCTAGCAAAATTTTCTCTTCTTAGTAAACTATGTTGGAGTTTACTAGTCTTATTTGACATTCAAAAAATTTCAGGAATAATTTTCTAATAGTAGACATAATACACAAAATGTGATCCTAAAGTACACTATGGATCTATTACTCTGATGAAGTTATACTGATCTTTCAGTTATACTGAAAGATCTTCTGTGTTGTTACTGAATATGAATTTTCATGTTTTGGTTTAGATGTAATCTTATCCAAAATTATGTAGAAATGGAAAACTTTTTCCTCTCTAAATATATTAAGAATGAAGGCATTTATAGCTAGAATGATTTTCACTCCTTGGCATGTTAGTAATCATGAGTGGCTGGGCCTTAAACCAGCCACATAGGGGAGCCCCACGCTCCTTCATGGTGAACAGATAAACCTCCTTCCCTTGTGATTTATTACTTCTTTGTGGGTTCTCTTTCCTTTGCTCACATCTTAGGTTAAATAAGCTGGAGGGTCAGATTTCTTAGTTGAGTCAGTATCTCCCATTTTGAAATGAATATGAACCCTGCGAATTAGTAACTATCAGAGCAACATGATTTAGTGTTTTGGAAAAGCTCTGTACCATGCATGAGTCAGGAGACTTGATTCTTATCCCAGCCTGGCTATCTGAGTTCTCACTCCTCTGTTTCTTAGTTTTCTTACTTTTTTTTTTTTTTTTTTGAGTTGGAGTCTCACTCTGTCGCCCAAACTGGAGTGCCGTGGCCACTCCCGGCCACCGCAGCCTCGACCTGCTGGGCTCCAGTGATCCTTCCGCCTTAGCCTTCCAAGTAACTGGAACTACAGGTGCGTGCTACCATGCCCGGCTAATTTTTGATTTATTATAGAGATGAGGTCTCGTCAAGTTGCCCAGGCGGGTCTCGAACCCACGGGCTCAGGCAATCCACTCACCTCAGCCTCCCAAAGGCGCGAGATTACAGGCTGAGCCACCGAGCCCGGCTGTTTTCTCACTTGTTAATGGAAAGCTTTAGCATAGGAGCTCTAAGAGACATCTTACAGTCATTCTAGTGTTTGATTCCGAGCATTTATCTAATGGTTTATAACTAGATTAAATCATAGTGTGAATGATTTGTGATTGATAAAGCTCTGGATATCAGCATGTGCAATAGGTTGACAAATAAGAACTTAAAAGAAAGATTTAGATAGACGTAAAATACCGGGCAAAGAATATCTGGGTAAAGAGCACACATGATTTTTTTTTTAAGGTAAAAAAACATTATTAATGTTGCATTCTATGCTAGTAACTTATGTACAGCATGATATTCTAAGGATAAATGCTTCTTGATTGACTGCAGCACATTTGTGATCAAATGGGGGTCTACATTTTCTAAACGTTGCTTCTAAGCAAATGAACTCCCTTAAATATTCATCCATTGAATTTTATCCAGCTGCAACGATCACTTGTTTTATACACCCTGTGATGTTGACAACCAGGACAGAAGTGACTTTGCAAAATCAGATGAATATCTATTTTGAAAACATAAGTTATCTGTATTCAATTAATTAAAGAATTAGAAACTATGTTAAAAAACAATGTCAGACTCTAACATAGAAATGCTCTCTGGGTATACATTATGTACTAAGAAAAAATATTCGCGATTTAGTTACCATATGTAACTAAACATTGCCTCTAATGATAAGAATTATGCCAAGCCCAGGCAGGCTACACTGTGCTCGTTTTGTTATGAGACAGTATGGTCTCTCTGCTACGAGGAGAGAGTTGACCTGCAGTTAGAAGACAATTTGCAGCCGGGTTTGGTGGCTCAGCCTGTAATCCTGCGCTTTGGGAGGCTGAAGTGAGTGGATTGCCTGAGCCCGCGGGTTCGAGACCCGCCTGGGCAACTTGGTGAGACCTCATCTCTACAATAAATCAAAAAATTAGCCGGGTGTGGTAGCGTGCACCTGTAGTTCCAGCTACTTGATAGGCTGAGGCGGAAGGATCGCCGGAGCCCAGTAGGTCGATGCTGCGGTGGCTGGGAGTGGCCACTGCACTCCAGTCTGGGCGATGGAGTGAGACTCCAACTCAAAAAAAAAAAAAAAAAAAAAGACAATTTGCTTTTCTTTTCTCAGTTCTACCGCCTGTAGCACATGCTATGCCATAAAGGAGAATGAAGGGAACAAGACAGATTCATTCCCATTACTAGAAAAAGTAATAAGAAACAACTCTTTGTTCACATAATCACATATTATTTATTATGTAAAGCTCTCATATTATATATGAGCCAAATCATTATGTCAATGATTTTTCAACTTCTGACCTACATTAGAACTATGTGAAGATTTGGGTTTGTGCTTGGACCCCACTCCTGAATATTTTGATAAATCTGTCTAAAATCTAAAATTTTTGAAAACGACACTAATCTGAATATCAACCAAATGTTGAAAAAGGCTGTTCGATATGACAACTAAGCCCTTTCATGAAACACTTCTGACTCCACCAATTTCTCCTAAAATCTAGCTGAATGTGAGATCATTACTTGACATCTGACCTTTGGGTGGGAAGTGTTAGTGATAAGTCTTATTAGTTTCCCATGCTATGACCTATTTGTTTTGACAATATTTCTTTGTTTCAAGAAAAATAACGAGTTGTATTCTACTTTACTCATCTTCATTCTCTTTCCTTTTTAAGGAAGTTTTACCGAATTATTCATTGCATTTTTCTCAAAGTCTGGAGAGCAGGGAGTTCTGTATGTAAGTCTTAGAACATGACATATGAAAAAATTAGGTATAAGATTCTGTTGCCACCACTTTTCACTGTCTCCTTTCCCCTTTTGGTTTTCCTTCATTTGTACATAGAATCAATACCCATGATACGTAACCACTTTCCAGTGATAATATATAATTTCAGAACCTCACGCTTTTGGTAGGTACATCTTTCTAGATATCCTCAACTCATTTCCTCTCTGGTTCTTATCTAGTATAGTAGGTTTAAAAAAACCCAAAGGAAATACGAGTTACAAGAGGAGTTCTCCTTTGTGCCCTCTCTCATTTTGTTTTCTATTATTTGTGACAAAAGATAATAGGATTATGAGTGATGGGAGTCAGGGGCAAGGGGGCAAAGATTGGAACATTTTGACATACCTTGTTCTGTAGGAAATTAATTTTCTTAACGAAATTATCTCCCCAGTAGATCTTGGGAAATTTCATATTTTGACTTGGATGGGAGGCTACAAGAGAAAAGTAGTTCCACATGCAGGAGGAAGTACAACGTGACTTGAAACCATGGCTGGGCTGACTTGGTACACGTTGCCTTCATGGTGGAGCTACTTGCAGGACCCTCCATGGCCTTCTGATTGGCAACCTGAGTGTCCATTTTCTGTCTTCACTTCTGGGCATGGACAAAGCCCTAGAGTCCCAGGCCCAAACCACCTTCACAGGTGTTCGAAACCAAAGTCTTTCTTGGGCTAGATTTTATCCCATCTTTTCCTAGACATATATTCTTTAATTCACACACACATGCACATACTTTACTTTCCAATGAACATGATGAAGGGGAGAGAAAGAAAGGTGAAGGATCCAAGAGAACAGACAGATCCTGTCTTTTATCTCAAGTCTCTTTGCTTCTATGGTTCATGGGACTTTGGTTTTGGAGTCTCAGCCCAATTTTAACGTTCGAGCTGCCTATTACTGGTAGAAAAGGGGGGGAAAAAAGAGCCGCTTCCCTGTCTCTTTGCCTTCATCTGCTGTTCACGTGGAAGTGTGTGCGGCTGACCCAAACCTCGCTGACATGTCAGCGTGCAGCCGCAGGACGAGGGGTGTTTGATTTATAAATGGAATGTATAATAGGCACGATGCCTTCTGAGCCGAACGTTCACGGAAAATCACATGCCGCTCACATGAGGGACCAAGATCTTTTTTTATTATTTTAATGAATTGAGTTTTTTCAGTGCACCAGGGAGATAAGAAGATACCTGCCAATAACCCTCTGATTGTGTCCTCGGCCAATTGGTGGGCTTGAACATGGGTACTCCTCTCGTCAATTGAGTTTGTGTGTTAAGTCAAGGTTTAGCTTTGGATTTGAAGCCCTCGCTCAAACAAAGCCACAGACGCTCAGACAGTGGAAACCATCACATAATTCTCCTCTTTGTTTCTTTAAAGAGGACGAGGTTGGTAAAAAAATCCATTTGGGGAAGATTCAGTCTGAAGATAATGATAGTGAAGATGAGAAAAGACAGCAGGTTGTAAGTTCTGGCCTAAGTTCGGAAAGAGAAGGGAAAAAAGGTTGAAAAGGCAATAAACTACAGCAAGGCCAACAGATCAACCAACATGAGAAAAACCAACAGGTAACAAGGGGCCTCTGGAGCTTCTGAAGAATAGAGATCAGGAGGAAAGCATTTTGAATGAGAAATAAAATGCCCCTTCCTGTCAGGGAGGAAGGGAGGTGTATGGTGCTTGAGAAATGGAAAAAAAAATGCAATTAAAAACCAGATATGAATAAAGATCAGGTGAGAGAGGATGTCACCCTGTGGCCTTTGGAACTGTATTTCTGCTGCCTCCAGGAATTATTATTTTTTTCCTGTAACAAAGGAACAATATTGTGGAAAAGTGGGTGCCAGATACTTTAGGAAAATGAGACACAGTGAAGCGGATAAAGGAGACAAAGACAATTGCAATCATAGGCAGTAAACTGAAGGCAGCTGAGGTCTGAGACAAAAGGTGAAAATTCGGAGCCAGCAAGATGACTGAACCATGGGAAGGAAGGAGGGAAAGATGATTCACAATAACATTTGAAAGACATTGGCTTGAATATTTATTAGCGTGTTGCACACTGCTTGGCCTTGGGGGACTGCCTTTGTTCGGTGAACCATTTCCCAGTTTTAAGGCAATAAACAGGAAAAGAGCTTGAAAGATGGCCACGGATGCGTGGTACATCGTGTTTGAGAGCAAACCTGAGATAAGACTTTGGCTCCGAGAGAGTGATGGATTGAAGGTATTGTCATCCAGGAGGAACCTCTCCCTCCAGAATCAGACTCCAAGAGGAAATCCATGATTAAAATGCTAAAAAGGGATTCCTTGTCATGAAACTAAAGTTTCCACCATATCCTAGTCTGGGACAATTTCATTTATTTCATCCCAGAGAGAGACGAGGATAAAGAAATGAGTAAGACTGACTGTAGGATAAGTGAACATTATAACAAGCCCATAAGTAAGTCTCCTTTGGGGACATCAAGCCTATGTTTGTATCTGTCTTCTTTCTAAAAAAATAAGTATATCAGAGACCATTTTAAGTGAAGCTTATGGTCCATCCACCTCTGGATTTTTCCCAGAAAATGGAACTGAAGGTTAATTTGTGAAAAAGGATGGCCATCAGTTTTTAGGATGCTATTCTTAAAATCAAAATCAGTATCAAAAATGTAATATCCTTAACCCTCCCTTATTAGCATTATGGCTCTGTTCACATGGAATTTCCCTTCGGTTATTTGTTCTTAACAATAACATATTTTTTTCCAAGTCAATCAAGGACCTATGTACATAACTAGTAGTTGGTGTTTATTCTGGGAATGAAAAAATAACTGTGGAGTTGCTGTTTAAGCATTTATTAGTAAAATTCTACCCGAAATGAGAAACAAGAGAATCTGAATATAAATGAAGAAAATCCAAAAGTTAGCTTCCTACATAGTTGAGACATTGTGCCAAATGGCACAAGAAAAGACACAGAAGAGTGAAAAACAAACTTGGAAAACAGAATTGTCTGAGGCATCAGTGAGCCTGAGTCGGCTCACGGTGTTTGTGTGCAGTTAGCGGAAAATGAATGCCCTTGCTAATCTTCTAGAGTACTCTATCAGGGAGTAAATGTACCGGCGATAGCTAAGGGAATGGAAAAGGAATTAAGTCCTGTCCGGCTCAATACCCAAAGTGGCAAACATTTCCACTGTGGGACTGGCAGAGGGGCATCTGCATCACAGCAGACACAAGGGTTAAGCAGGAGTGCGGCAGTTGAGAGGACAGCACTCAGCAAAAACGTGGACTTGATGTTGGAAATGAAATAGGTATTTAGAATCTCAACGCACATAAAGGGGTTGTTGTCACCTTCTGTCTTCTGCAGAGGGGCAGCAGAACAGCCTGGAAAAGCTGAAGTCCACAGTCTCTCAATTTGTACTCCTCTCACACTGAGGAGCACGTAGTGTGACAGGAGTACAAATTGAGAGACTGTGGACTTCAGCTCAACCAAGATAGGACCATGGTGACTTCTAATTGGTTAGTTTAGTGGATACACAGAAGTTGTTTGTCAGTCTTCCCAAAATGGTGATGTAGAATCCTTAGGTTGTTCCATCATGTGTCAAAAACAGTTACCACTATTTCCTGAAAAATTAAAATTGGTACAGGAGTATTTACTTCACATGAAATTCGAGGGTTTACATGTAGAGAAGCAATAATTACACATTATATCTAAATAACATTTTATAGTTTCCAAGTGCCTTTAATACATATTAACTCGTTTAATAATTGGATGATTGTTTGCCTTGACTAGATAAGATGGTTGAGGCCAAAGTCCATGTCTTATTTATGTGTTCTTACTATCATTACCTAAGATGGAGCAGAGCACAGAGTAGGCATGTTGTAAATGCTTGTTGAATAATAAAAAAGTTATGTTCATTTCAAAAGATATTTAAGTGACTCTTTAATACTTCCCTTAAGTCTCTATGATATCTGGTTTCTTGTGTAAAAAATAAGATGTTTGGTCTAGATTTGGCCACACTGGCTGCATAGCAAAGCAACTCTGAGGTTTTTCAACGAACACATCCTCAGTTTCTGCCCCAGCCAACATGGTCAGAATCTCTAATTGTGGGCCCAACAAAACCTAGTTTGAGAATCAATGCTCTAGGTGAGCTCTGGAGTCCCTTTTACCTTTAAGTTTATTTGAAACAAAAAAGGCTCCATAATCCTTTTAAGTGTTCATCATTAACTTCCTGACAGATAGTTAAAGAGAGGGAGCTTTTCAGGTCTTTGTCTATTAGAAGTGAAGATAAAGAATCTTTGAAATTATCATGTAAGGAAAAATGAAAAACAAAGAGAAAAAAAGAAAAAAACCTTAGTTTATCCTCTGTATATACTTCGATTACACGTTTTATACACTTTCTAGAAGAAATTTATGACTATTGTTGTAATCTCTTATATTTGTGTAGTGTGTTGACACCATTGTCATCTTATTATCTTGTATGGTTATTCCACAATAATTTCCTCCTCATTATGTGTCTCCTGACACCCACTCTGTCAGGTTGGAGAGGATAGGATCAAGGGAGTGAAAATACAGGCCCCAGAGGACAACAGGTCACTACTGGATTTATGCGTTGTTAGTCAACTAGCTAATTGCAATTTAGAACATTCTAGTTTTCTGACTTACCTGGATGAGTTAGTTACGTTTACCCAGATGCTTTCTTGCTGTGGCTGATAATTAGATGGTGACTTCTCTCCTCCTTAAATAGGTATATTTGGAGGTGAGTTGATGAGAACAGATAATCAGCCTTTCTTAAAATCCAAGTAGCTTCAAAGGAAGAGGAAAGAGCTACAAAATCAGGTCAGTTAAATCTACCCAAACAAAATTCTCAGTCAGGCAGCCCTAAGGCAAATAAGCTCTTTCCTCTTCGTTCTCTGAATATGGTTTGAGAAGCCTTGGGATAGCCACAGACTGTGGCAGGTGGTCATGCTTCTACTGAAGGAGGGCGGCACTGGGGGCTGGAGGTGGGAGTGGCAGCACAACGCAGGGAGAGAAAGGAAAGGTTTTGGAGAACAAACTCGGATTCACGAAACAACTCTTGAGTTGTAATAAACACACATTCAGTTAAAACAATGTAAGAATATCCGTGTCTTTATCAACAAAGGAGAGCATTTAGAATAGTATGGAGAATGTCTAATTTCCTTTTTGTGTGTGAGCAAAGATTTAAAATGCTTAAATGCTGTATGGCAAAGGAACGTTAGCAACCGATGTATCAGGGTGTTAATTCATTAAACAAAAAAAATTTTTTTTGAAAGTAGAATTTATTGAGAGGACAGAAAAGTTTCCACAGTGGGAGGGGAACTGTGGGGGTTGCCTTCATTCCACAAATATTAATGGAGATTCTATTCTGTTCTAGGTGCTTCCTAGTTTCCGGGAGGCAGCAATGGATGTGCCCCTTTGTTCTCACTGGCCTGGTTGGCTACGAGCCGTTTCTCAAAGGTGAGCCCTCAGCCTTGACCACAAATAACCTTGAGAAACTGAGGCCTGAAGAAATGGAGCCCAATGTATCTGCAGCCTACTTCCTGCAGTGTTCCTTGAAGCATATAGGCGTGAGTCTGAATGAGTTCAAAGACTATCAGCAAGTTGATTGCATAGATACTTTTTTTTCCCAGGCTGTTCTCAGAAAAACTCATTATTTCAAATGCAAATTGACTTGTTTACCTTCAGGAAATACAAATAGTCATGATACTTCCCTTTTGATGTTACTTTGTTTAAAAAATAAGAAAAAATTAATCATAAAGATGGGGTAGGGAGGTGAGCTTATTATGTTGCCCTGGTTGATCTTGAACTCCTAACCTCAAGGGATCCTCCTGCCTTGGCTTCCCAAAGCACTGGGTTTACAGGCATGACCTATGGCACCTGGCCTGCTGTCTCTCTGAATTATTAACATAGTTCTATGCCCCAGCATTAATACTTTAATTTCCTTCATACACAGTTATCCAGTTACCACTTTTGGAAGTGTATTTCTCATCCCATAACACCAGGAAAACACAGGGCAGTCAAAATACACAGGCACAGGGGGCCCAAGTTGAAGGGACTCTGAGTAGTTATCCTCTGCATCAATCTACACACACACACACACCCACCCACCCACACACACACCCACATACCCTTTCCTTGAAATTCATATGAGGCTTTAATGCCTATGGTAAAGATTCGTATTTCCCAGTGTTGTATTTTATAGACCTGGAAAGTCTAAAATGTGGCAAACATTAAGAGATAGTATGATATTAACAATATATGCTCGGCCTATCTCAGTGATAGTTCTCCAAGTGCTTAGACCAGTTGCATCAATATCACCCAGAAAGATTGATTAAAGTGCAGATTCCTAGACCTACCCCAGACCCCAGGAATCCATAGCTTGGGGAAATAGCAAGGTCAGAATTCCAAACAAAATCTTAAATTTCAGCAAGCAGCCTGGGACATTCAGATGCACATTACGTTTTGCAATCCAGTGCCTTAGGGAAGGCAAGAAAGCTCTGATACCTCTGTTTCCAATTAAAAGATAGGAGTATATATCATGTATCAGCCAAGAATTACTGCAACTTCTGATGCAGCCTTTACCACTGGCCTTTGACATCATTGCTGTTGTCCACTGGAAAGCTGCAGTCAATTTGGTTTGCAAGGTGGTGGGGGGGAAAGGCTTGGCAGTGTCTCAAGGTCAGAGGTATCCTACACATTTGTGGGGTGAAAAGGGACTTAGATTAATGTTACCCTCGGGAAAGTCTGTATCTTGGCAGTTTGTCAGTCCTGCTCTGTGGAGTCTCCTGACTTAGGCTGATGTACACTGCCTGATGAATCTGGTTGGCCATGTAGACAATTCCTAACTAGATGGGCTTTTTGTACCTGTGGCTTCACTTTTATGAGCAGTAAATAAAAATCTCCTTTCTGCATCCAATCGCCACCATCATGAGTTGCCTACACGCTCCTGGGAAGGGCCTGTCCCAACTGGTGCTGCCCTGCTGCTGCAGTATCCCCACTTGGCAGAAGTTGACCGTCTGTTGATGTGAAGAAGCAGATTTACAAACTGGCCAAGAAGGGCCTGACTCCCTCACAGACTGGTGTGATCCTGAGGGACTCTCATAGTGTGGCATAAGTGTGCTTTGTGACAGGTCATAAAATATTGAGAATCCTTAAGTCGAAAGGGCTTGCTCCTGATCTTCCTGAGGAACTCTACCATTTAATTAAGAAAGCAGTTGCTGTTCAAAAGCATCTTGAGAGGAACAGAAAGGATAAGGATGCTAAATTCTGCCTGATTTTGATAGAGAGTTGAATTCGCCGATTGGCTCCATATGACAAGACCAAGTGAGTTCTTCCTCCCAATTGGAAATATGAGTCATCCACAACCTCTGCCCTGGTTGCATAAATGTGTTTATGTACTCAAGCAATAAAATGATTGCTTAATTAAAAAAAGAAAATTTCCAAACATTTTCTTGCACAATTTTTGGTCCAGCTTTTTTTTTTTTTGAGTTGGAGTCTCACTCTGTCACCCAGACTGGAGTGCAGTGGCCGCTCCCGGTCACCGCAGCCTCCACCTGCTGGGCTCCGGCGATCCTTCCGCCTCAGTCTTCCAAGTAGCCGGAATTACAGGCATGCGCTACCACGCCCGGCTGATTTTTTGATTTATTGTAGAGATGAGGTCTCGCTGCCCAGGCGAGTCTCGAACCCACGGGCTCAGGCAATCCACTCACCTCAGACTCCCAAAGGCGCAGGATTACAGGCTGAGCCACCGAGCCCGGCTTGGTCCAGCTTTTATATAAAATTATTTAAACTATGGGAGAGTGTTGCAGGTCTAAAATAAGATTTCCAAGGGTGTGGTGCTATAATGACTACACAGAATTTGCATTTTGAATGAGTCATTCGTGCTGGGAGTCACGAACTGTAGGGAAGCCTGCAAGCTCACCTTTGTGACTTATGTCGTCCATGCATCCACTCCAGAGAAAATGCAGATCAGTGTCCAGGGCAGGATGGTCCCAGGTTCCCTTCCAGTCTTTCTTTCTCTTCTTTGCCTCCCTCTTGGTAGTCTTTCTTAGGTTCTCTTCTGATTTGCACATCTTTTCTTTTCTATATCTTTGCCTGTTTTCCCACTTTCTCCTCATCTTCCAGGCTTCAGCTGATTCCCAAAGGAGGGATTCTAGAGGGTATTTCTAAGAACCATGGAGAAGAGGCCTGTTGGTGCAGCTGTCTTCTTTTCCATGACCTTCTCTCCTCATCCTCTTCCTGAATAGAGGAACACAAATGAAGGAGACAGACTCAAAGGTCGCCTTAGAATAGTCCACACAGGGAGTCCCCAGATGTTGATGGTGATGATGGTGCTGATGGTAAAAGTTAACTACCTCACTGGGCCTGAGTAATGCCACAGTTTCCCTTTAGCTGTTCCAGATTAGGTTCAAGTCTTCAGCACTGATACTCCACTGTTCAAAATGGCAGGAATGCCTCTCCCAATATACAGAGCATTATTCTAATAGAGATGGGAGGGAGGAAGTGATACAGTAAATGAAAGACAATATGGCCCTTGCTGATATAGGGCTATAATACAATGGTAAACCGATATAGATATATGACTATATACTGTATATATATATTTATATATACTCTCTATATTAATTTATGTATACTCTTATTTATAAATATATACTATATATTTAATATGTATGTTAAATATATATACTTTAATACATATTCATACATATCTTAGTATCTTATTCATCGTTATATTTTTCCAAAGCTTGATAAGGAACTGGAATAGAAATGCATTTGTGAATGAATGTGTATAAATGCAATCTCTAAATAGCCATGGTGTGGAGGAAAAAGCAAAAGAATAATTAACACCATTTAGATTCTAGAGATTAACTGAAATGAATAAATTAGCCTATTAATATTGTAGCAACATAAAACAGAAAGTGCTCAATAAATATTTGATGACTAACTGAAAAGTTTGTTTTTGTTTTCCTCATTAAAAAGTGTGAATAAACAAACTAAAAATATATTGCTCTTCATGTGAGAAAGCTGTGATCACTGAGAATTAATCTGCTTCAGTTATTTCCATGTGTTATCAGCCACCCTTAAGGATTCAAGGGATTGTTGATATTACCCAGGATTTCCAGGAAATCAAGATTTGATTTAAATTGAGAGATGTAAGATTTTATGAACCCAAAGATTTAAAAGGCATTAAAATAAATGTTGACTAATCCCTTAGGGAAATCAGTCTAGGATTAGATTATGTTTCTACGATAAATCAGAAATGCTCAAGAAAATGGAAAAATGCCATGCACATATTAAAATCTGTGTCTCATGGAAGTGTCTTATTTGAGACCTCTCACAGACGTTGCTCTATATGTCTCTCTCTTTGGCTGGTTCTGATTTTTTTCCTACAATAAAACTGTAGTCCTAAGTATAGCAAAATAAGTAAATAAATAAATAATCTGTGTCTCACCTGGAAAATATTAAAAAAATGCATATATATTGATATTTTGTCATTTTTTGTCTGCAAAATTTACTCAATTTTATTTAAATGTAATATCATAACACAATGCCATGGACATAGTGAATACTTTGTTGCACTTTTAGGGAAGAAGTAATTCTTACACCTAAACATATGTAGGATGACACCATTGCAAGGATCTTTATAAACCTTGTAGGGATACCCTTTCCTTTCTCACAAGGGAAAAATGAGGCTCAGAAAGGACATGACCTGCTCTAGGTCACACCCATAGTTCTCAGCAGAGACAGGTCCATAGTTCAGATCTTCGCCAGAATCACCACGTTTGACAGGTGATTCCTCAAGAGAGAAAAGCAACCAGCAGAGCTGACTTTTGAAATTTTTCCTGATTATTTTAAGTCACTTTATTGTTAAAAATATGAAAGAAGGAGAATTAATTTGTTGTCAAAGAAAGGACGAACTGTTCACTGAAACCTGAATGGAGCTTAGGAGAAGAAATGAGACCACACTGAGGGATCTATTTAGCTATCACAAAATAATAGTAATAATAGCTAAAATGTGTTTCTGTGTTAAAGGTTGTGTGCTAAGCCTTTAAATGATTTTGATCTCATTCTCTTTTGAAAAGGATTATCTCATTTAACCTCCCTAATAACCCTACAACATAATTACTATTAGCTGCATGTTATAGGTCAGGGGAAGAAACAGGGTCAGGGAGGGTCAGTATAACTTGCCCACAGTTTCGTAGCTGGTAGACCAGGACTTGAAACCAAGCAGACTTACCCTGGATCCTTAACCAGGCTTTTGAACTTTATACTATGTTCTATAAAGGAAGGACATTTCTATCTGACCTCAAGGGGAAGTCCTAGGTAGAATTGCTGATGAGGACAGTCAGATCCAGTGAATCTCTAGTATTCACTGAAAAACTGTCTTAAAACCATGTCTGGGAGTCACTCCATCATTCCTCTTCAACCTTGAAATGAAGATTAAAACACATAAAGCCTTGCTTTTAAAAAACAAAAAACAAAACTTTAATAACAAGCTTTCCTTTGATAGTTGGATGTTACTGGGCTACTTAACATCTGGAGTTGGAGTATCTTCATTCTGAGGAAGGCAGTTTAATATAATGCTATGTTTCTCAAACTCTCTGATCTCAGATCTGCATTACACACTCTTAAAAACCGTTGAGGACTACAAAAACCTTTTGTTTATATGACTTATTTCTATAAATATTTGCCATGCTAGAAATGAACACCAATACGTTTTTAGTATGTGAGAGAAAGCTCAAGCCCACCTTCTATCAGCTGTCAGAGTGCTGCTGTCAACACACATCAGGTAGCTTCTGTAAAACTCAACCATACACTCATGAAAGCATGAAAGTAAAAAAGATAATTCTTAGTATTAGGATATGTTTTGTCCTTGGAGATGCTCACTGCTATAGTGAGAACTATTGCTATAGTGGTTCAAATTCTGGCTCTGTCACTTACTAATTGGTCAAATTGCTTAATCTTGCAAGGATTCAGTTCCTTATCTTAAAAGATGCGTAGTAATGTCTATCTTGTATGTGTGATGTCAGTATTCAATGAAGTAATGTGTATAAATATTATAACATAGTTCTAGGCAAGCACTCAATAACTGGAAACTGTTATTAATATGGGTTGTGTATCTGACTGAGAATTTTAGTCCACAAGCAGAATTAGGTAGGTAAGTAGGGATTATCTGTACCCAGAGGGTGTTATATCATCGGTTCTAATAGGGTCCTACTCAGCCTCTTCTTCTGTCTCTATAATTTCTCCCCATTTTTGAGTAAACTATATTAGTACAAATGCCAGTTTCTAAAATGAATGTGACTGACAGAGAAAGAAAATAAAGTTACTTAATACTTTTATAACTTCTGAACATTTTGGTCCATTAAAGGGGGAACATGTACATATTTGATTCATATGATTACATTTTCATTAAAAATTTGTTTTACAGAATAATCTGTTATAAAAGAAGGTGTTTGTCTAAAGGAAAAATGCAACTAAGAGTTATCACAATAAATGCTAAAGTTAGTATTCTGACATCCAAAACACATCTTTCTTTCCTTCCTTCCTTCTTTCCTTCCTTCCTTCCTTCCTTCCTTCCTTCCTTCCTTCCTTCCTCTTCCTTTCTCTCTCTCTCTCTTTTAAGAGATGGAATCTTGCTGTGTTGCCCAGGCTGAATTTCAACTCCTGGGATCAAATGATCTATCTCAGTCTCCCAATCCCAAGTGGCTGGGATTATAGGCATGTACCACTATGCCTGGCCAAATTTGCAGGTACATACTAATGGTACTCTTATTTCAGGACCTCTTTTATACATGAACATTGCAATGATGTAGGAGATGAAGAATTTGCTGAGACCTGATTTAATTTGATAATATATAACAGCACTTGTTAGTGGGGTAGTGTATATTTTGCAAGAAAATACTTTGAAAATACAAACGGAAGGGCTGTATAGGTATATATTTCATTCTGGCTGTATATATAACCAAGTGTCGTGACATATTGTTTGAAATTAAAGTCCTCATGAAATTCTTTTTTAACTTCTTGTTATTAACAAAATGTCCAGTTAAATAATTTAGTCATCAAAGAGCCAAGTCTTGGATATTTTAGGATGGAAAATATCTGCAGAAATTTGTAGCTGAATAGAGGGAAGAGACAAAGTTCACAAAAGTGTCTAGATTTTTCATTATCAAGAAAGTTAAAAAACGAAAAGCAAAAGACTTGAAATTTATTCTCCAAAGTTATGTCTCTAGGGTGTCAACTAAACTTCCTACTTCGCCAGGATTGTTCCACGGTAACTGAGGGCCCTGGGAACATCTAGGTAAGTGTGGAGAGGGCTGTCTCAGTTCAGAGGGCTTCAGGATCGAATGAATCTTACTTGATTCTGCTTTAAGATTCCATATTCCAAGTTGCATACCCATAGATGGACCTTGAGGGCATTATGCTAAATGAAATAAGCCAATTGCAGACAGACAAATACTGCATGCTTCCACTTAGGTGAGGTGTCTAAAATAGTCAAAATCACAGAATCAAAAAGATGAATGGTGGATGCCAGCAGCTGAGGGAGGGAGAAATGGGAAGTTACTAACCAATGGGCTTAAAATTTCAGTTAAGCAAAATGGATACATTCCAGAGACATGCTATATGACATTGTAATATAGTTAACAACGCTGTATTATACACTTAATTTCTTTTTTTTTTGAGTCAGAGTCTCACTCCGTCACTCAGGCTGGAATGCAGTGACATACTATTGGCCACCCAGCATCGACCTACTGGACTCCAGCAATCCTTCCACCTCAGCCTTCCAACTAGCCGGAACTACAGTTGCATGCTACCGCACCTAGCTAGTTTTTTTGACTTATTGTAGAGACGAGGTCTCAGCATGTTGCCCAGGCTGGTCTTGAACCCGTGGGCTCAGGCAATCTACTCACCTTGGCCTCCCAAATTGCTGGGATTACAGGCTGAGCCACCGAGCCTGGCCCACTTAATTTCTTAAGAGGGGCGATCTCATGTTGTGTTCTAACCACACACACAAAAATTATACTACTTTTTTCTGTGGACATTTTGGATAAATGCACTGTCTCTGGAAAGTAAAAGACAATCAGCCTAGACAGACCTGAAGAACACAGTCACAGGGCTTTCTTTTAGGTTTGTGATCAGGCATGAGTGATTCAGGAAGATACTGACTAGTTTCCCTGCTATGTGTGCTTCAGATTAAGTGGTGTTTTGAGAAGTAGTTTAACTAAAACCCCAACTAGTTGTGAATTATTGAAGTAGTATCTGCATGTGAGATTTGAGAGGTTCTTGTGAACATTAAAAGCAATTGGCAGTGTTTGCTTTTATCCTATTTGTTTTTAGAGAAACCTGCAACATCAGGGAAAACCAGATTATAGGCCAACAATGAAGAGGAGTCAATAACGAGCCACTTCAGGCAAGGAGCCTAAAACGACCCCTGCCAGATGCTCCAGATGTTTCCTCTTGCCTTGCCTCATCTTTTCATTTTTATCCACATTGCATTCTTGCCAATTTCTTCTACCTAATTGCACCCCGACCCCCACCAACCAATACTCCCTATAATGTCTTTAAATAAGCCACAGGCTAAGAGTTGAGAAAGGATGTGTTGACAAAAGGGATCATGATATTCCAAGCAGTAGCTACTTATCCACAAGTGTAAAAAACACCTCCTTATCTCTTCTCAACTCACTGAATGACATTTCCATGACTTCTCCAGAAGGCGTTTGAGTGCCTATGCCAACAGTCTTTCTGAAGCCACAGAGTGAGAAAAGAGTTTTCCCCAGAGGATGAAGATTATTTATGTTGGATCCAACCAGATATTTTGCAGGATCCTGTACTATCATTTCAGCCAGTGATGAGCGGAAGCTAGCTTCTTCTGATACGCAAAGAAGAAGAGTGCAATGTTCTCACTGTCCTGATGTCATCTCCGATTGTTATTTTCATTGTACTTCTAAATAATAGAATATCTGACATAAAGATTTATCTCAGGATTCATCACAGCAGTGTTCTGAGATCAAGGGCACTCATGATGTTGATGGATGTGAGTCTCTGACTAATTTGCTTTGAATGAAATGAACACTTGGAAAAACCAAAATATGATTCCCAAGATTTTACTTCCTAACTAAAAATATAGTGCAAAAAAACCAATTTATTTTTCACTACAGGATGATGAGGTGGACTTTTTCATTTGTTATTTAAGTAATTTAAAAAATAGATGATAAACACAGTGGTATTTCTCTCTTCCTCACACAAAAATTGCAAGATGTTGCAGTGCTTCTTTTCTTTTTGCTGCGGTGAATGTTTTTAAACACTATCCATTTTGCTGGAAATAGTGAATGTTTTCATGACTTTCCTCTCCTTGCTACATGAATATGTATGTTAGTGTTTTTACTCTTAACATCGGGGAAGAGGCGGGAGCTGAGGTCATTGTAGGGGTCTGTGTTTGTCTCCTAAGGCTGCCATAACAGAATACTATGGTCTGGGTGGTTGAAACAACAGAAATTTATTTTCTAACAATTCTGGAGCCTGAAGTCCAAGATCAAAGTGCTGCAGGGTTGGTATCTGGTGAGGGCTCTCTTCTTGGCTTACAGAAGGCTATTGTCACTGTGTCCTCACAAGGCCGTTCCTCTGTGTCTGTGAGCTCCTGGTATTTCTTCCTCTTTTTATGAGGACACTAGTCCTGTTGCATTAGAGTCCTACCCTTGTGACTTCAGTTAACCTTAATTACCTTTTTTTTTATATCAGTATTTTTTATTTTGATATTGTGGGGTACAGTTAAGGGTTAGGTATACAAATATGATTCATTCAGGCACCCTTGTTGATAAGGGGTGTTTCCCTGTCCCCAGGCAGATACTACTACTGTTAATCCCACCTTCTTTCCCCTCCCCCCCATAGTTTCCTACCACTGCCAGTCCTTTTCTGATAGTACCTTAATTACCTTTTAAAGGAGCTATCTTCAAATACAGTACAGTAAATGGGAGAGGAGGATACAATTCAGTCCCCAACAAGGAGGTCTGTAATGGCAACTTATTATTATGCAAATAATGATTATACAGTTCTGACATTGGTGGAGGGAGAGGGGAAGAAAAATGCTAGTTACATATGGCTGAGAACACGCAGTTATTTGGAATTTTGTGTGGGGAAAACAGAGGATTAAAGAACTACTATTTCCTTTCTGCCAAGACAAGTGTCAGAGAACACTGGTGTTCCCTGGCTGTGAAACGAGAGCCCCTGGGGCCAGACAGTGAGACAAAGTCCTTGAAACTAAGGTTGAAGCAAAAGTCTTTATGCCCGTCATTTGGGTGTGAGAACATGGGCTGAGCCCAATAATCTCTTCTTAAAGACTTGGGGAGTTTGGTGCATATGGTGGTCAATCAAGCTGTTTTAAGGCATCGGGGCATTAACCTGTCATATTTTTTAGATATTACTATTTCTATCTGACTGCCTATACAAAATCAGACATGTCAAAAATGTCTTAAATGAAAGTACATTATTTTATAATTTGTGATCAATTTGATGAGGTGGAATAGAGGAGGCTTTATGTTCGTTATAAAAAATTTTATATAGAGTGTTTTAAAAAACTTATTTAAAATGGAAACAGTGGGAGAAACATGGAAATTGAAATAATATCTCAGCTAGTCACTTGCTGAGTTACCTGGATGACTTGCTTGACTACATTTGCTGGACATTAACTTAATATCTCTACTTTTTGTAGTAGTTGTAACTGCATTACAAAATAGCAAGATGTATCTAGTGCCCAAGGAACACTTAATGAATGCATATTATCTACGAATATGTGCTCAGTAGTACAAAAACAATCTTTATTTTTTATTTTTGCGATTACATAAAAATGTGAATTGATATGGCACTGTAAAAATTTTGTTTTCAAGTACTTTCAAATTCATAATCCTACTTTATCAATAACTGAGGTGGGAAAAGCTGTTATCAGTTTTCTTAAAAACTTTGTAATTCATGTCACATTTAAAGTCTCTTCACTGGTTTTTTAATACTGAGCAAGGGTATTTTCATTTTCCTTCTCATTCTTAAGACTAACAAAAGACTTTGTAATCTTCGACTTCTTTTGTACTAAGAAGCTCTTCTTTATTTACTTCCACATATTTTTCTCAATGGCTTTAATTTGGAGAAATGTTTCCAGGATATTTTTTTCTGAGGAGCTATTTTTCCATACATACTCTTCCATATCTGCTCCAGTCTTGCTAACCCCAACCATTCTTTGGTTTTCCAAGACTGAATGTATATGAGGTCTGACAATTACGTTCACGAACTTGCCACTGTGTGCTTATGCTGGCAGCACTGTACAAGTAACTTGGTAAGATTTCATAACCTTGGTATATCAGTGTCTCACAGCTGTGTTTGTGTTGATTTGTGGCGATGTCTTGATGAGTGATGTTCATTGTTGTTGTTGAATGTTTTTGTGTGCTGTCATGAGCATGTCAGAGCTTGAGTTAGAGCACTAAACAAACATTAAATTTATTGTTAAGCTTGGCAAGAGTGGAAGTGAAATCAGGGACATGTTAGTCCAAGTTTATGGGTAAACATGAAGAAAACAGTGGTGTACAAATGGATTAGACATTTTTCTGAGGGGAGAGAAAGCATCACTGATGAAGAAAGGTCAGGATGACCAGTAATGAGCAGAACTGACAAAAACATTGCAAAAATCTATCGAACTGTTTGTCAAAATCGTTGACAGACTGTGAGAAACATAACAGATCAAATCAACATTGGGAGAGAAACAGGAAAATCTTAACTGAAAATCTTGGCATGAGAAAGGTCAAAAATGGTCTCGAAGGAGCTCTTTCTTACATCATGACAATGCAGCAACTCACCCAGCACTGTCTGTGAGGGAGTTTTTAGCCAGTAAACAAATAACTGTATCAGAACAATCTCCCTACTCACCTGATATGGCCCCCAATGACTTTTTTCTTTTTCCAGAGATAAAGGAAATATTGAAAGGAAGACATTTTGATGACATTCAGGACATCAAGGGGAATACACGACCGCTCTGATGGCCAGTCCAGAAACAGAGTTCCAAAGTTGCTTTGACAGGTGGACTAGGTGCTAGTGTCTGTGCATAGCTTCCCAAAGGGAATACTTTGAGAGTGACAGTAGTGATATTTAGCAATGAAGTATGTAGTACTTTTTCTAGGATGAGTTTGCAAACTTAATTGTCAGACTTTGTATATATATTTTAAACAGATATATATTTAAAATAGATACATATACATGTAATTATATATATGTTTTAAAGCAAGAACATAGATGCGGCTTGACAGTGTAGACCCTAAGGTCTTCAAGGGCAGGGACCACCTCTTTAATTTCTTTTGAGTCCGCCTAATACTTGGTGCTTAGCACTGAGCAGGTGTTTGTAAGTGCTCATTGGCTGTCAAGCCAAGTGCTAAGATGCAGAAGCTTTATTTGTCTTCATGAATCTGTGCTGGGGCCATCCTTGCCAAAATAGGCCAGCAAATTAAAGATTCTATAATTAGACATACAGTGTTCCACCAGGCACTCTGTGTCCCTGCTTGTCAGTGTGTCTTTACAATGACGTAGTGACAGTTGCCAGTCTCTGTGAGGCCTGTTTTCAGCTGATGAGAATGTTAATTTCGCTTTATTTTTATTCTTGGCAGAGGAGAAACTCATCATTCAAGCCTATCACAGAAGGTCTGTCATTTTATAATTCAAGAAAGAATCCCCCTCCCCCTTAAATTGCAAGTAATTGGGGATTTAAATTAGAAAACCAAGAAAATGTCTGTCTGAAAGTCAAGCAAGCCGGGCTCAATGGCTCAGCCTGTAATCCTGCACTTTTGGGAGGCTGAGGTGAGTGGATTGCCTGAGCTCGAGGGTTCGAGATGCGCCTGGGCAACTTGGCAAGACCTCATCTCTACAATAAATAAAAATTAGCCGGGCATGGTAGCACGCGCCTGCAGTTCCAGCTACTCAGAAGGCCAAGGTGGAAGGATCGCCGGAGCCCAGCAAGTCGAGGCTGTGGTGGCTGGGAGCGGCCACTGCACTCCAGTCGGGGTGACAGAGTGAGACTCCAACTCAAAAAAAAAAAAAAAAAAAGAAAGTCAAGCAAATGTAGTGTGTGTAGTCTGAAAAGAGAAATACATATACAATGTACTCTCATTTATTGAGAACTTGTGTGTCAGGAAATTTCTGTATAATACACTATTATCCTACTTTGTCTTCACAAAAACCCCATGGCAGAGCCATGAGAATGGGTTCTGAGGGATAAAATAGCTTCCAGAGGTCACATAATGACATTAAATAAAATTTCTAGATGCCTATTGATTTGGGTTAAGCTCCTGCACTAGGCCCCAATAAACCAAACCAAAATGGAGTCATGCCTGTTACTGTTCCATGTCATCAAACCAAAACCAAGTTGTTCAGCTGTCCTGAGAAATCAGGAGAAAGAGATAATAGATAAACACCCAGAAAAGTCAGTTTTAGCAGGCATGAAAAGGAAGCCCTCTTTGCTTTAACTCTTACAAGGAAAGTAACTTTGAAATAACCAGTCCACTTTTTGTTCTTCATTTCTGCTTTCTTCAGCCTTTTCCTGTGTATGAGTACTCACTGCTAATGTTGTAGAGTGGAGTTCTCGGAACCTCTTCTGGTTCTGAGGGCTGCCCAGTTCGTGAATCATTCTTTGCCCAAATGAACTCTGTTAAATTTATTTTGTCTAAAGTTTTTCTTTTATCAGTGGTGACTGGCGGGGAGGAGGTATCTCTAGCTTGTGTCTCTCTCTCCAGTCCCCAAACTGCTGTGCGTAATCGCTTTTCTCTCCTCTACCCTCTCTCCTCTCCCTCTCCTGTTCTCCCCACCCCTGCTTTCTAGTAGCCAGGGAGCAGGCACTGGTGTGCGTATCTTCTTCCGTCTCTCTATAGTTTTGGTTAAACAAATACATTTGTAGTTTACTTGAAAATCTGCTACAATTGTTCTGTTTGTTGGCATTTCCCTGTAAAGCCTCTAGCAGCAGTATGTATTTCATAACTTTTTCATGTACTTTCCTCTTCTATTTCTATGACTTTAGTCAAAGAAAGAAAATAAGCTAAAATTAAGAATAATAGTCATCTCAAAGTCACATCAATGTTTATAATTGAATTACGGTTTTACTTGATCCTTACAACAAATCCTGGGAAGCATGGAGGGCAATATGACAAATACACGACAGCTCAGACAGCTAGTGTCTGTGTACACCTTCCCAAAGGGAATACTTGGAGAGTGACAATTTCTACTTGAGGAAGAAGAATCTCACATTGTAAAGGACATGCTCAAGATCACTCAGACGGTGGACGAAACACCGCACTTGAATCCTAATCATTGACTTTAAGTTTGGGAGTCTTGAAAATATGTTGGAGTGTGATTTCAATGTTCAGCTCCCAGTGGTCTCTAGGGGATTTGGGGCCAATGGCAACTTGACTTTATTCCACTTTCTTTCCATTCTTACCTCTACGCCGTGTTGTCAGTCTTGAGCCCAGCAGCTGTGAGGGCTGGCAGGCACCTCAGAGCAATTAAGGACTTAGGCATCATGAGAAGGCCAACAACTGAGCAAGGCCCCAGAGAGAAGGCAGAGAACAGTAACGACACATATAAGGACACCCTTTGGTCAAATAGGCGAAGATCAAATAGAACAATCCGAACAAAGTAGAGCAGCCTGAAAGATCTTTGTTGACTTTAAGAAGAATAAGACCACTTAAGATAATCCAAGAATGACTTACAAAAGCTTTGCAACTAAAAATTGTGATTTGAGAGATTCACGTTGATAATCTGGAAGACCAAATAGAAGAAAAAAATCGTAAAGCAAAAAAGAAAACTAAGTCAACCAACCAACCAAACCAACGGTGAATACAAGGAGGAGGCCAAAAAAAAAAAACAAACAAAAACCACCCCAGAATTTATTTATAAAAAAATTGTATATTTTTGCATGTTTAAATTTCAATCACCTTCAAAGTACTCTATTTGAAGCAATACACCTACCAAAATGCTTTTTCCACTGTTCAAAACTGTTTTCGAACTTGTCAATATTGGTGACTTTTAGTACTTCTGCCATTTTGGTTTCACCTCTTCCACATCTGCAAAATGCTTCACTTTGAGGTTTTTTTTTCATCCAGGGTAACAAAAGTTGCTTGGGGTGAGATAAAATGAATAGGGAAGGTAGGGCATGGGAGTCATGCCGGCTTCGGTCAAAAACTGCTGAACACTCAGCGCAGTGTGGGCAGGTGTGGTGAAAGAACCAGTCACCTGTTAGCCACAACTTGGGACGTTTCTTCCACCAATTGTGACACCACTTTCTCAAAACTTCTGGACAAAACTTTGGTTGACCATTTGATCTGGAGGAAGAACAAATTCTGAATGTAGTATAAGGGGCCTGCCCTCCAAAAGATGATTCTGTTTTTTTTTTAGATCCTGGATGACTAACACGTTACTAAGTAGAGTATAAGAAGAAGAAAATAGAAGAGATGAAAGAGAAGCAATAATAAAACAAAGAATAGGAAAACATTTTCCTAAGTTGCAGCTGTTACAGAAAACGAAGAGGGACACAGAGGTGGTGGGAAGCTCCTCTAGCCCAATCAGCAATGATGGAGAGGCTATTCAGGCGAGCTCGTGCATGTTCAGGGTGATGTGGCTATAGACGAGTGGTTATTCATTTGTAGAGACAGTCCCTGATTTACCATAGTTCCATTTACCTGTTTTTTGACTTTACAATTATACTAAAGCCATATGCATTCTCCACTTAATGACGAGGTTATGCCTGGATAAATCCATCAGAATTGAAAATTTCATTAAGTAGAAATGGACTATTGAAAATAATATTTTCTTTTCTTTTTTTTTTTGAGTTGGAGTCTCACTCTGTCGCCCAGACTGAAGTGCAGTGGCCGCTCCCGGCCACCGCAGCCTCGACCTGCTGGGCTCCGGCGATCCTTCTGCCTCAGCCTTCCAAGTAGCTAGAACTACAGGTGTGCACTACCATGTCTGACTAATTTTTGATTTATTGTAGAGATGAGGTCTCACCAAGTGGCCCAGGCGGGTCTCGAACCCACAGTCTCAGGCAATTCACTCACCTCAGCCTCTCAAAGGCGGGGGATTACAGGCTGAGCCACCGAGCCCGGCTTATTTTCTTTTCTTTTTTTGAGTTGGAGTCTCACTCTGTTGCCCAGGCTGGAATACAGTGGCTTGCTCACGGCCACTGCAGCCTTGATCTACTGGGCTCAAGCAATCCTTCTGCTTCAGTCTTCCAAGTAGCTGGAACTACAAGCATGAGCCACCACACCCAGCTAATTTTTCTGATTTATTGTAGAGACAAAGTCTCACCAAGTTGCCCAGGCTGGTCTTGAACCCGTGGGCTCAGGTAATCCTCTTGTCTTCACCTCCCAAAGTGCTGGGATTACAGAAATGAGCCATGGTGCCTGACTGACAGTGATATTTTCAGTTTATGATGGGTGTAACCTCATTGTAAGTTGAGGAACATCTACACTTATTTCTATAAGTAGAACATTATATGTATGTGTGTAAATTTATAGTTAAGGTATGAAGAGGCACACATGGGGGAATAGATAAATAAAATTTGTGTGACTAGAAATGTGCATGTGTCTATATATGTATGTATGAATGCATTGCTCACTCTTGGGTGTGTATCTCTATATCTTAGACTGAGTTTTGAAAGACAAGGCCTGTATGTTTGTCTTTTGTAGTTTCTTTGGTGGCTTGTATTTTGAACTTAGAAAGTATTTAGGATTGTTGACTAATTTACTTTTATCTTTCTGTTCTACCTCTTTCTCTTTGTACTGTGGCGGAAGTGTGGGTTCTTGGTAAATGTTTAAGTACTGGCTGCTTAGGGAGAGAAAGAAACCAGGAGAAATGATCTTGGGAGGTGAAGATGGTTAACATTTTTTTGCCCCTTAAAATCACAGAAAAAAAAATCCCTTAGGCAAGGTGGGAAGAGGCATGTGAATGCTCCCCATCCTGCCAGCCTCAGGACTAGAAAGTTCCTTTCTCAGTCTTGCTCTTGGCTGTCCATCAACAGAGTCCCCAATTCAAATGGGTACTAATAATCATTGCTTTAATGTGCAAAACCCCAAAGCTGTTTGTGTTCCTTCCTTGGGTTCCATCTGGAAAAAAAACCTAAGTGAACAACTTCTTAAGAAGTGACATTTTGGATATTAGCAGGTCATAAAAACATAGTGTTCGGGGTCAGGAAAACGTTTTACAAGCCCCTCGGATTTCAGGGAATGGTCTGTCATTTGAAGAACCATTGAATAAGAAATACTAGCAAGTATGAAGGGCAGAATCATTTGACCCAAGCGACAAAGAGGCTGAGCTAATAATGGTCTGCAGTTTCAAGCGGTCGGCATCCAGATGGCCAAACAGGCAGATTTTGGTACAATCTCCTTTCCTACTCCCTGCCCCCCCCCCCAATGAATTATCCAGCTCTAGAGCAGCAAACCGTGTGTAAGATACTCAGGCTTCGTTTAAAGTGGATCCAAGAAAGGGCTGACAGATGAGCACACAGCACGGACTGAGAAATATTCAACTGGGAGAAACTGAGCAGAAAGAAAAGTAAGCAAACAGCTGAGAGGGCTTCCTATTAGTATTAATTTAGGCATCAAAGAG
Organism: Carlito syrichta; assembly: GCF_000164805.1. Taxonomy (NCBI): domain Eukaryota; kingdom Metazoa; phylum Chordata; class Mammalia; order Primates; family Tarsiidae; genus Carlito; species Carlito syrichta. The sequence continues at coordinate 506,229 of NW_007256989.1, read as the reverse complement.
AAACCTGACACCACAATGAAAGTGGCAGTCAAAGACCTGGGTCGTAGGAACAGAGGATAATAAGGCAGAATTAAAGAGTTGTAAAACACACAGCGCCAGTGCCTTCCCAGAGCCAGACGTCGACGAACATGGAGGGTGAGCCTGAGGGAGGAAGGAGCAGGTGCTGAACAGAAGAGAAGGAGAGATGGATTTTGCTCCATGTCAACGTAGGAAACCAGGAGGGATGGAGGAGGAGAAGGACCTGCGGGGTGGGTCACATGGCCTGCTTGAGCCAGGCCATTGTCCCTTTCTCTCATCCCCCAGAAGATTCAGTGCCCAGCCTAAAGGGAATGCTTGTGGAATGTCAACTGCCTGAAGTTGCATCCATACTTAGTTGAGTCTTGGTTGATGGTCATTTCTTGGCTTTCTTACTCTTGAGTCAGAACCTGAAGCTGGGAAAAGAGCACCAGTGATCTCTGAATAATTTGCAGAAAAAGCAAAAGCAAACAAACTGAAATGAGACACCCAAGAAATCTCTGAAAGTGAAAGCATAGCATTCAGATCCAAGGGTGCATTTTAATCATCCAGGTACTATAAGTTTTTTTCTCTCTTTCCCTCCCCCGTTGTGTGTGTGTGTGTGTGTGTGTTTTGATAATTAATAAATGCAAAATGTTGGGAACGAAGCCAGTCTTGTGAAGTCTAGTTTAGGCCTTCATTACTTCTCTCCTAGGCTAATTCTTTTCAAATTTGCTGCACATTCAAATCTCACAGAGATCTTTTAAAATGCAGATTCATCGTTAAATGCGGGTCTTGTTAAATGCAGGTCGGGGTGGGGCCTAGAGTCTGCATTTCTAACAAGCTCCCAGATGATGCTAGTGCCTCTTGGATCATGGTTTTTGATTCTCCCTGAACCACCTTGGGAGGTTTAAAAAATACTGATGACTGGGTCTCATTCCCAAAGGTTCTGATTTTTAACTTGTCTGTATGTCACCTGGGCATGCAAGTTTTCAAAGCTCACCAGGTGATTTCCCTGTGTCAGTCAGGGTTGAGAACAGCTGATATAGAAGGTCAAGGGGGCATTGTAGCAAATGCGCTTATAGCAGATTCACACTGGTCCGAATCTGGCTCTGACACTGACTGGCCAAGTAAGCTTGGGTGTGCTCCTGTGTTCCTCAAATTTTCTCATCCATGAGAATAGAAGGTAGTGCTGCCTGCCTCTTAGGATTGTGAGGCTTAATTAAAATAAGTTATGTTCAATTCCTAGAACAGGGCTAGATATATATAATCGATACAAATATTTGTTTCTTTCCCCCGTGTGACTTTCTAGCTTGGAAAGATCTGGGACAAGATTAAAATACATGATTTGTGGTTCAAAATTTGGCCAGTTAATGAGTCTTGATGGACTTAAATAGTACTTAAAATTAAAAAAAAATCGACTGCTTTTCAGCCTTTTGGCTAAGATCAAGTGTAAAATTTAAAAAAACTATCATTTAGACATCTGAAGAGCTACATAAAAGTCCAGATTGGCAGAATATCAAGATTTGGTAATAATGGGCAGCATTCAGCCTGCTTGGAGCCAAGTGGCGCTTTTCAAAACCCTTTTGACAAGGCACCATCTTTCCATTTGATGAGCATCCTGCCACTGTCCCCACTGTATTCTAAATGTATACAGTGCACCCTTCCGGCTTGATCCATTTGTATTACCTTCATGCACCATATTAGCATATGAGTTTGCCACTTCTGGTCTAAACGTTCATATTCCAATTCCTCATTCTCCAGGATCTGGTTATAAACCACCCCTTTCTCGTGTGCTTTCCCCCTCTTCAGGCATCTGAGGTTCTGGGCATGCCATTTTTCACATAGATGCCACACTTTCACACAACAAGGCTCAAAGTTTTCTCCCTGCTACCTGTGAGTGAAGTAACTTTCTTCCTTCTCCTTGTGTTGCTTGTCTCAGTTATCTACTTAATGGGGAAAAGTGGGTATTATGGACTGAATTGTGACCCCTGCCCCAAAGTATTCAAAGTGTGGGGCATTTCATCATATGTTGAAGCCCTAACTGCCAGTATGCCAGAATATGACTGTATTTGAGAGTGAGCCTTTAAAGAGGTAATTAAGGTTAAATGAAGCCATTAGGGTAGGTTTTAATACCATCTGGTGTCCTTATAAGAGGAGGAAATTTGGGCACACAGAGGAAAGATTGTGTGATGACATAGTGAGAAGGCGGCTGTCCGCAAGCCATGGAGAGAGGCCTCAGAAGAACCCACCCTGCTGACACCTTAGTTTTGCACTTTCAGACTTTAGAATCATGAAAAAATAAATTTCTGTTGTTTAAGCCACCCAGTCTGTGGTACTTTGTTATGGCAGGTCCATCAAACTAATATAGTGAGGAAGAAAGGTTTTTTTTTTTTTTTGAGTTGGAGTCTCACTCTGTCGTCCAGACTGGAATGCAGTGGCATATTACCCATCACCGCAGCCTCGACGTGCTGGGCTCTGGCGATCCTTCTGCCTCAGCCTTCCAAGTAGCCAGAACTACAGGCGCACGCTACCACGCCCAACTAATTTTTGATTTATTGTAGAGACGAGGCTAGCCAAGTTGCCCTGGCGGGTCTCGAACCAGCAGGCTCAGGCAATCCTCTCGCCTTGGCCTCCCAAAGTACTGGGATTACAAACTGAGCCACTGAGCCTGGCCAAATTTTTTGTTTTAAGTAGAATAAATTATTTGAAAGGGGTATCTAGTTAATGACACAGAAGAATCTAGCAGCTTTTTATGGCTTCTACCTTTTGGTTGGTTGTGGAAAACTTTGATCCAAAAAGATTTTCCCATCTAAAATGATTATTTTTCACTTTTTGTTGAGGACACTATCCATTTTGTCATTCTTATCATTTAGTTATACTTTGGGTAAAAGTCACCTGGATTATTTGATTTAGCCAAAAAACATCCAAAGGACATTTATCTAACATCTGTTGTGGTAGGCATTCACTCTTGGCTCAGTCTAAAAGTCTCCAATGGCATTTATCAGATGTTCACTTTTTCTGAAATTGTTCATCTTCCCAATACATTGACCTCTGACAGCTAGAGGTGGTATGTTAAAACACAGCTTGCTCAACAGTGTGATGAATTTACCTTTGCAGGGTCAGGTAAAGCAGACCAAATGGGTAGGGAAGAAGCAGTATCAGAGGAAGTTCTAATAGCAGAATATTTTTTAAAAAGTGCTTGCAGGAGGGAAAAGTAGTCTTTACCCAGGCAGACACATGCTCAGCTACAACTTGGAATTCAAATATTAAGAATTAGAAGACATGCTATTTGTTGGCAACTAACAGCCTCTACCTCAGTTACTAAATCCTGGACTTCAGGGTTTATTGTTCTTCCTCTCCCTGTGGTTTGACTGATTCTAGAATATCCAGAGACATTTGAGGCTACGTGTTATATGTGTATGCATGAATGCATGCATGCGTTCATTCATTCTACAAATATTCATAGAGCTCTTTCTATGTGCCAAGCAATATATGAGATACTGAATTATAAAGGGTATCAGGCAGACACATTCACATCTGGGGCTGTATCTGTTTCCATAAACCTGATCTCCTCTATTCATTTACCCACTCCACTATCAATAATAATAAAAATATCTAACATTAATTGAATTCTTTTTATGTGCTTTTCATATACTGTTATTTAATTGTTACAATACCAGATATGTACTATCAATACTATAATCCTTGTTTTACAGATGAGGAAATTGTGGCTTAGAAATATTAAGTAACTCTCCTAAGGTCACAGTTATAGATGGCAACTCCAGGATTTGAGCCTGGATATGACTGACTCAAAGCTCATGCTTTAACTGCTACTTTATATAGATTTTCTCAAACCATAGCAATGGTTCTAGCCACGAAAAGTGGAAATTTCTCTAGAAGACAATGTATCTTTAAATTAAAACAAATTTGTAAACAAAGATGTATGTGCACGTATTTTCAAAGTCAAATGGTTCTGTAAAGCTTATAAAAACCCTGATGCCAGCCGGGCTTGGTGGCTCAGCCTGTAATCCCGCGCCTTTGGGAGGCTGAGGTGAGTGGATTGCCTGAGCCCGCGGGTTCGAGACCCGCCTGGGCAGCGAGACCTCATCTCTACAATAAATCAAAAAATCAGCCGGGCGTGGTAGCGCACGCCTGTAATTCTGGCTACTCGGAAGGCTGAGATGGAAGGATCGCCGGAGCCCAGCAGGCGAGGCTGTGGTGGCCGGGAGCGGCCACTGCACTCCAGTTTGGGTGACCGAGTGAGATTCCAACTCAAAAAAAATAAAAATAAAAAAATAAAAAAACCCTGATGCCTTGGCCACTCTATCTCCATTTACCATTCCCTGGCATTAAACACTTCCAACTCGTTTGACTTCTCCTCTCTTGTTTTTATGTACTTCTTAATTTTTCGTTTTAGGTATTAGTTAATGAATTCTTACCAGGCAAGTCAAAGGTTTATATTTCTTTCACTGTCCACCCCCACTCTTCATTCAAATAGTGCTCCCTACCCATCAACCTGTATTCTCCTAGTACTGTATAGTTAAAGCATACTTTTGATTAGGTTTGTATCCATCATTTACATTATTCTGCCTATGTGAATGCTAATCAAACATGAGCCATGTAGTACCCTGGGATGTTGTCTCTTCTTGCATAATGGGTTGTATTTCTGGAGTTTATAATTGCCTTATGCTTTAGTTTGCTTAGTGTTCAATGCACTTATCACAAATTCCTCCTCCAACCCCTTCCCCAGTTGTCTAAATCTTCCTCAAACACAGCAGGAGTTCTGTCCATTTCTTCTCCTAGCAGAAAGCACTATGAGAGCCTGCTCCATTCTAGGCTGGAGCAAGGGAGTCATCCTGGAAGTTTTTTTTCTTCAACATACTGGGGAGTCTCTTGAGTTAGATCCTCATTTTAATAGGTCTATTGTCTTTCTTTTCCTTGATCTAGAAACTTCCTGAGACAGGTGAAGAAAACAAAAATGTTGACACCCTGAATGTCTTTACCTTCATGTTTATTTTACAGTTTTGCTGGATAGATAATTCTGTGTTGGAAATATTTTCCCCCCAAAATCTTAATGCATTACATCATTCTCCTACAATACTAAGCTGATTCCTAATCTGTTTTAATAAGCATGTATCCTGTTTTTCCCATTTCTAAAATATTTTAGGATCTTCTTTTAGTTTCCAGTGCTCTGAAATTTTACCAGGATGTCCTTCAAAGTATGGCAAAAAAATTTTTCCAGTTGTTAAGACAAAATGTTTTATTTTTTAAGAAGTTATTTCTAAAATTCCACATGACTATTCACCTCCACATATGCAGGGTAAGTATGACAAAATCAGTGGTGAAAGAGCTGGAGATTTGTATGAGTGAGGATGATTCCCAGTTCATTGCAGGCCTCAATCACAACTTTGTTAGCAGCAGACCTGGAAGTAGCTGCAGTGTGTGCCATGCCACTCCTCTTACATTATCTGTCTACATTATCCCTAAAAGGAAAGGAGGCATCAGAGCTGACAGAAACTTCACTTCGTTTGCTTCTCTGTCTCTGTTAATAATTCAGGGACTTCCTCAAACAGCGCCTTCCACTTTATTAAATCTTCATCCTCATTGATGGTTCCAGTCACATACTGATGGATGGCATTGGAGATTTCTGCTCTCTTCATGCCTCCTTTAAACTTCATTGAACGCATTCATGGAAGGTGACTAAGCCACCCAAATTTGTCTTATCCCCTGCAAGGCATGTGCAGTGTATCTGCTCCAATGCCAATAACCTGCCCGTTCTTGGCATAACACATGGAGTTAGATTGCGTATACTTGACAGCAATGAGGTCTACAGTGAGGTCTCGGAGGGCAGACTCCGACAAATCTTTATTCTTGGTAACAACATTGCTAAATAATGACCTATCAGTGACACCATTATTTCTCTTCTGGCTTAAACGAAGACCAAAGAGAGTTTAAATTTCATTTTCATCTGGTTTGTAAGACCAATCTAGCTGAAGAACACAGTTGTTCCCATTTTTCTTTTTGGAAAGTATTTTCAAGGCTTCGTCTTCATATCCTGGGATGATAATACCATCAGATACTTCTCTGGAGATAATTTTCACAGTTGGTACTTCACAAACATTAGATAATGCAATAAAATTATCAAATGAAGACTTCCTATCAGCCCCTCCTGCTCTTGCAGTTGGTTTGGGTATAAGGGTTTTATAGAGATCGTAGACTATGCAGACTTTGGCCTCATCTTCACAGAGTGGAATTCCAATAGCAGCACCTGCTGGGCTAACATGTTTGAAAGAGGCAGAGGCTGGGATGCCTAGTGCCTCTTTGAGTTCCTTCACCAGCTGCCAGGCATTCAAAGCATCACGCAAGTTTATAAATCCAGGGCCTCCATTTAGAACTGTGATGGGAAGCCTGGGCTTCAGTGTGTACAGCTGGGTGGGAGTTTGATGGGGCTTCATTTCATACCTCAGAGGCATCTGAGATATTCCTTTTTTTTTTGAGTCGGAGTCTCACTCTGTCGCCCAGACTGGAGTGCAGTGGCCGCTCCCGGCCACCGCAGCCTCGACCTGCTGGGCTC
>NW_007256989.1:482560-499493 GCF_000164805.1 Carlito syrichta | reverse complement strand
ATCCACTCACCTCAGCCTCCCAAAGGCGCGGGATTACAGGCTGAGCCACCGAGCCCGGCTTGAGATATTCCTTTACTGTATTATTTCCTGAAGTAATCTGAAATCCCGTTATTATATTGTGCCATATGAGTGAATGCCTTCAAGGCTAACTGGTGTCTGGTCTCCAAGGTTGTGTCTTTACTCTTAGAGCTCTGTGTCTCTGTAGACATTGCGGCATGATCCTCTGGTTCACACACCGCTGTCATTCGCGCGTGTTTTTTGGCTGCAACTCTCAGTAAGGTTACTCCACCTACATCAATTTGCTCAACAGCCTCCTCAACAGTTACATCTGAAGAAGCCACTGTCTTCACAAAGGGATAGAGATTGCAGGCCACAACTCTGATACAATTGAAATAAAATCTGGCCATGTCAGTATTGTCTTCTGGGATATTACGAGCCAGGATTCCAGCATGGACTGCAGGATGTAAAGTTTTCACATGTCCTCCCAACTTTTCAAGAAATCCGGTCAGCTCAGAGACATCTCTGACTGCCAGACCAGCATTCCTGAGAGCTATTGCAGTCCCTCCAGAAGCGACCAGGCTCAAACTGGGAGAAGTTAGGTTTCTTGCAAATTTCACAAGGCCAGTTTTGTCAGAGACACTAAATAAGGCAAGCTGGCCGGGAGTCATGGCTGCAGGCGCAGTTCTGGTGGATAGTGAGGAGGCAGCGGTGACACCCCTGCAGAGGGAGGCTGTACAGCCTAATGGGTTTCTGAAGTGTGGCAAATTTTCTAAATAGTTTCCTTGATTTTTTTCTGAGGGAGAATGTTTCTCAGAACAATGAACTGGGGCTCCTTAGTTACCATAGGACAAACATACGTGTCTATATATTTAAAAACTTAGCCGGGCTTGGTGGCTCAGCCTGTAATCTCGCGCCTTGGGAGGCTGAGGTGAGTGGATTGCCTGAGCCCGTGGGTTCGAGACCCACCTGGGCAACTTGGTGAGACCTCATCCCTACAATAAATCACAAATCAGCTGGGTGTGGTAGTGCACGCCTGTAGTTCCTGCTACTTGGAAGGTTGAGGCAGAAGGATCGCTGGAGCCCAGCAGATCAAGGCTGGGCCGCTCCCGGCCACTGCACTCCAGTCTGGGTGACAGAGTGAGACTCCAACTCAAACAAACAAACAAACAAAAAAACTTATTTGACATCATTTAGCAATAGCACTGAATATAACTAACTGGTACCCCCAAATTGCTAAATGCAACAGAATTTAGATAACTTCTTGCAAAATTTGTTTTGGGATTTTTCTCAGTGCCGGGACAAGATGCTCAGAATTTTGACTGATTGTCTTTGCTGGTGACCCCCTATTCCATCCGGGGGTTCAGTCCAGTCAGATTTCAGAATGACTACCTGTTAATGTGAATGCTGTCAAACCTCCAATAGCTTTTCCTTGAGTTATTCCTTCCTACTTAATTCATCACTTTCTATCTCTTCCCACAACGTTGCTGGATTTTCCAAGACGGGGTAGGGTGGAGTGGGACAAGGAGGGGAGGGAAGAGTGGTGGTCAGGGAAGGAGGCAAGAGACACATCCACCAGTTTCCTGCTGAGTTGATGGAAGCGTTTCCTGCTTGACCTGACCTTAGAAAGAACTGCCTACTAAGGCGTATATTGACGTCTGGGAGAGACAGTGAGTGATGTTGTGCAAACCTGTTGGGAAAATCCAAAGGAATGAAGGTGAAGTGCAGGAATTGCTGAATTTAAATGGAAGCATTCTTTTGGAATGCTTTTTAGGGGTAGTTTATTTTTTTAACTCAAGATTTATGTTCGAAAGTTTTATCATTATAGAGAAGAAGAATATTCAAATATCTTCTTTAAAAAATGAACAGAAATATCCTTCTCGCCCCCAAAATACTGCATTTAATTTTAGATTAGTAATAAGTAAGACATCTGGATGGAGCGGAACAGAAGTGTTTCTGAAAAATTCTGGGAACTGGACATGATTTTCTGCAAATGAACAGCAGGCTTTGTTTTGAAAAATATATTCTAATGTCTAAAGAGACAATCAAAGACGGTTTCCCATTCTGCTCTCCCTGGGTTACCTCCACCAACCACAAAAATTTTACCCAGTGTTTTTGGGGTCAATTCCTTATAAGAGGTGATGAACCTGGCTCATTACTTAGACCTGAAAAAAAGGAGGAAGATTTTTTTAAAAGCCACCTTTTACAAGATCTGGTTTAGTTTAAACCAAAGGAAAAAGGACAGTGGCAGCTGATGGGATTAGGCTATTCCTAAAGGGTCATCTAAAATGGGCAAGCCATAACCACCTTTCCGTCTGTGTCCTGCTTCCAGAGAAGCCATCCCAGAATCATGGGTCTCAATGGCCTTCAACTTGTTTTTTCTGTTTCCTTCCACAAATGTTGATGACACTGCTAATCTTGCTATCCTCATGTCCTCCATTCAGTGCCCTGCTTGAGCACAAGGTAATGCAGAGGAAACGCAGAATAGAGCCCTAATGTTTTCTGTAGTTTTAAAAAGTTAAATTCATATTTTGAACTCTACTTATTTTGTCCCCACCATGTGCAGACAACTTTGGGAGCATCAGCTCTGGGTAGTACTGGATCATTCCCTTTGAGAGGAGTAAGAAAGGTGAACGGCAATGATTCTAAAGACATTCTTGTGAAATGAGTGGTTGGAAGACCAATACAACAAACCCACGTAAGCAGATTGCCACCGATGTGTACGACTTCGGCTATGGTCAGAGCTCTTGGTGGGTGAGTCCTCCAAGCCTGGAGTTAGGAAGCTGCTCAGGGAGTTGATGTTGAAAGTATATCCCAATCCACCTTTCCCCATTTATTTGGCTGCTGCTTGAGGCATGTATCCTTTTCAAGTAGATAATGTTCAAGAAGGGTCCATGAAACCTGTCTCTTGTACCTAGGCATAGCGACTTGAGTTTTTATTTTACTTGTGAGAATCCTCTCCTCAGGTAATGGGTTACTCTGCACCAAAAGTGTGGGCTTACCTCCTTAGAGCTCATGTCGTCTCCATCCCTGCCACATGAGAGTGGAATAAAATGACTGCCATCGTGGTATGTTATTTCATTGATATTGACCTTCCAGAATACTGCTGTTTGGGAACTCCTCTCACAATGTTTCATTACTCAAAAAAGATACTGGCTAAGTTTCCAAACTTAGAGACAGTCCTTATAATGTCTCCATCACTTTATATGTTTCTTTGTAGACAAAAACCACAGGACTGCAGATTAGTTAGTATGCTACCTGGGAGGGTTGCAGCTGCAGGGCTGCTCAAGGAGTTCTCCTGAGGGAAAAACCACAGTCTGATGAAGTCTGACTATGCTGAAGTCTGATGCCTGGTCCAGTACCTGGCACACAGTACATGCTCAATAAATATTTGCTCAGTGAAAAAGAGCAGATAGCAAATTGATTTAAACACTCTCCCCAAGCTGGGCTCGGTGGCTCAGCCTGTAATGCCGCGCCTTTGGGAGGCTGAGGTGAGTGGATTGCCTGAGCCCACGGGTTTGAGACCCGCCTGGGCAACTTGGTGAGACCTCATCTCTACAATAAATAAAAAAAAATTAGCCGGGCATGGTAGCGCGCGTCTGTAGTTCCAGCTACTCGGAAGGCTGAGGCGGAAGGATCGCCGGAGCCCAGCAGGTCCAGGCTGCGGTGGCTGGGAGCGGCCACTGCACTCCAGTCTGGGTAACAGAGTGAGATTCCAACTCAAAAAAAAACCCCCAAAAATAAAAAAACCCAACTCTCTCCACTCCTTGAAACTATCCCTCTCTGAATCAGATTCTGATGCAGCTGGTATTTAATGGACAGCCATTATATACAAGGTTCTGCATTTCACATTTGTCAACTCCTCTAATCCTCCCAGCCATCCTGTGATCTTGTTTATAAAATCAAATCTAACAATTAGAATTTTCTTACCAGATTTGAGTAGCATGTGTTTGCTAACTTGTCCTAAATTTTTTGTGTAGTGTTGGTTTTCACCTAGGAAAACTTGAGGCAGGTTGCGGTAAAATAACTTAAATGGTTTGACTTCCACTCTTGGGAAGCTCAACAAATTTCCTGCTGCAGTCTGACAACAGTGTAATTCTTTGGTAGTCTGGGGAGCTTCCGACTTCTCTGGTTCCCATGTACTTCTCTTCTTTTAAAGTTGAAGAAATATTGTAAAAGCAGTATGTTTTGCCAAACATTCAAACAGTACAGAAGTATATTTAAGCAAAAGAAGTGACATGCCTGGTTTCTTCTTTCTTCCCCAGGCTTTCTCTGTTAACTTTATTCACTATACGCAATAGCTACCACTGCCACCCATCGGCTTGGGGTGTTTCTCCATACTTTTTCTGAGCCTTTTTCTAAGATCATATTATTCCTATTGCTTTGCAACTTTGTGTTTTTTATTTAACAATATGTTGTGGACATCTCCTAGGTCAGTACATTTGATCAAACTCATTCTTTTTATTGACTGCCAAGCAGTGACTAGCATCAGTTGAACACTTATTGAGTGGTCTATGTACCAAGTACTAGGTGTCACTTTATTTTATTCTCAGAAAAACCATACGAGGTAGGCACTTCCACCCAATTTTTTTTGAATAGGGATCTCACTTCGTCACCCAGGCTGGAGTGCAGTGGCATGATTATGGCTCACCACAAGGAACCTCAACCTCCTGGACTCAGGTAATCCTTTCACCACAGCCTCCTGAGTAGCTGGGTGTGCAGGCTACCATGCTTAGCTAGTTTTTTTTATTTTTATTTTTGTAGAGACAAGGTCTTACTGTGTTGCCTAGGCTGATCCATCCTATTTTTATATATGGGGAAATTGAAGTGTTAAAAACATAATTCACTTAACCAGTTCCTATTAGGGCATAGTTAGTTGAAAACACACACACACACACACACACACACACACACACACACACACCCCTGTAGGATAAAATCCTAGTTTCATTTATTCTGTACCTATTTTTGAGAACCTGTTATGTGCCAGAAAATGTAGGCACGAGGAATACTGTGCACGAGGAATACTGTGTTGAAGATGACATGGATCCTGCCTCAATGGTACTTATATGACAGTAAACAGGCAAACAGTTACCATAATGTGAGGTGGTGATGAATACTAAGAACAATAAAGCTTGGTGAGGGAATGGAGAGTGATAGGGTTGCTATTTCAGAGTAGGTGGTCAAGGAAAGCTTCTCTGAGGAGAGACTTGAATGAAGCGAGGGAGAGAACATTCTAGAGCAGCAAGTCAGAGATGGAAATGTGGCTGGCAGCTTCAAGGACAGAAAGGAGTATCAAGAATGACTCCAAGGTTTGGAGACTTAGTGAAAATGCTCAGTAGTAGGACCATTGGCTAAGAGGGGATAGAGAGAAGGGGCAGGTTTGAGAAGGTGGGGGCAGGGAAGCAGAGATCTGCTGTGCACCGAGGTTTGCTGAGTCTCTTATACATCCGAGGGAGGTATTCTGAAAGGAGCCTGGGGCACAGAGGAGAGGTCAGGGCTGGAGACCCAGTTCGGCCATTATCAGTCTATGGGAGATGTTGAAAAATAGATACTTGACTGAGTGTATCTGAATGAGAGAGGTAGAGAAGATTAAAATTTCTGAGTCATGGAAAGGGGAAACATGTCCCTAAATGTTGTCAGAATTGTTCATGAAAACGTCTTGCCAACTTATGCTTACTAATACCCCAGGAGAGGGCTGGATTCACATACCCAGGGTGAAAAATAAGCTATTGTTTCTATTCAAATTATATTAATTTACTGTGACTGCAATTGAGCATATTTCCAATGTTTTATTGACTTTTTGCTCCATTTTATCCTGGGACCTGCCTGTTCATGTCTTTTGCTCATTTTATTGATTTACAAGATTATTGATTATAGAACTTACTGATACACGTGTTTTTTGATTTATGAATTCTTAGAATGTTTACATTTAAGAGCATTACTCCTTTATCATATGTTTTGCAGTTTTTAAAATTTTCTTTTTCTATTTATTTATTTAATTAATTTATTTATTTTTGAGTTGGAGTCTCACTCTGTCGCCCAGACTGGAGTGCAGTAGCTGCTCCCGGCTACCGCAGCCTCGACCTGCTGGGCTCTGGCGATCCTTCCGCCTCAGCCTTCCAAGTAGCCGGAATTACAGGCATGCGCTACCATGCCCGGCTGATTTTTTGATTTATTGTAGAGATGAGGTCTCGCCAAGTTGCCCAGGTGGGTCTGGAACTCGCGGGCTCAGGCAATTCACTCACCTCAGCCTCTCAAAGCATGGAATTACAGGCTGAGCCACTGGAGTCCAGCTTTTCTTTTGATTTTTAAAGTGCTTTTTTGCAGAAGATTAACATTTTTATGCAATCAAGTTTAAGGATTTTCTTTGTAGCGTCTGAGTTTATTTTAATATTTAGGTATTTTATAATCTAAGACAATACAAGAATTCTCTCAGATTTTCTTGTAATTAAGTTTCCAGTATATCTTTGGTTTATCTCGTCTTCATGGTCTTCATGGTAGAGCTACTCAGGAAATGAATCTTTGGAACTACTTTTTAGGCCCGTTTGGCAAGAGTGTGATGCTGGTGAGGCAGAAGGAGGTTCAACAGCAGCTGCCAAGCTTTTGGTTGTGCCCAAGACCCGCACACATTAGGTGCCCAACACATCTTCTGGAAGGAATGCCCTGTTGGCTTTTGTCTTAACAGAGGTAGAGCCCTTCACAGTTGCCAAGTTCTTCCCGATGTTATCCCTTGCATAGCCCCAGCCTTTCCTGCAGTAGAAAAAGAGGCTGGGGAGGAGGCCGGAGATGACTCGGTCAGCACTGACCAGAGCTGGATGACAGCTTTATAAGGAAATGCTTTGCAGACACCGTGGGGTGGTTCCTCTTCACCTGTCTGGGATTTAGTGACTGCAGAATTTCAAATAAACAGACGCAGCTTCTTCTCAGGAGCTTGTTTTGAGGAAGGAGGACAGGTTTGCTACTTTAAACAAACCATATTGTAGGTAAAAGACATTTTGTCCTGCATGCTGGGAGCTAGCTGGGGGGGGGGGGGGGGGTGGTCCCACTGTGGTTTCCAGTCCTTTTCTTGTCACTTTCTGCCATCTACCGGTCACCGAACAAAATGCTGGGAAATTACTTCAAATGGCATCTAGTAGGAAGGAGGTTTTATTTTTGTAGCTTCTCAATCTGAGATGAGATTTCTAAGATAAATTGTGCCGTTATTTATCAGGATCCAAATGCATTTCTTTTAATATCACAATTCTGAAGGGACTGAACAATATTATTTTTGTTCCTTTGTCTGAGAGGCAGTGTTAGAATTTTGACCATGTGAGTCTAAATATCGGCTCTAAAATTTATTGTCTGTGTGACCTTGGTCAAGAAACTTAACCTTTCAGTTTCCTCATTTGTAACAGGAAGATGATACAAGATCTTGCCTCTTAGGGTTTTGACTCCAATAACCTGAGTTCTCAAATGTAAAGCATGTAGTATTTTGCACTGGACTCAATAAATATTATCTGTAATTTGCTTGAAATCTACCTAAGAATTTAGGCCGGCCTTACTTTGGAACATAGGGCATTCCATAAATTAGGTATTTATAAACTATACCCAATGACCAAGTTGCTTCCATTTTAACTCTGAAGACTCAGCTAAAAATTAACAGCCTCTGTTCTGAAGCCTTCCTTATTGCCTGCTGCTAGAATAATCCATATTCCCTCTAAGCTCCATAACATAGTGTCTAGGCCTCTCTTGGGCTGAGGATTTTCACTTTGGAATATAGGCCTGTCTTGCCTTGTGCATTGGCTGGGTCCCGGGGGTTAAGAACCAACCTGATTCATCATTGTGTCTCTCATCTCTCTTACAATATGTCATTTAGCAACTATTCAATACATATCCATGAAAGGATGAATGAATAATCTCATCTGATTCCCCCAGAAATCCTGAGTCAGGTAGAGCGGACGTAAACTGTGCCCATTCTATAGATGAAGAACTGAGAGAATTGCCCCAAATGAGATGGAATGGTAGAACCGGATCTAGGATTCAAGGCTGGGTAATCTGTGACATTCCAAGAATGTACATGAAGGAAAATCAAACAAAAACATAGAGGCCAAGCCTCACCCTTAGTCCATATGCAATGGAGCTACAAGCTGAGGACTAATTTTGGTGGGAGTATATGTAGCTAGTCTTCTGACTTTCATGCCTCATCCAAGTGCGACAGAACTGCATTTTCATAGCCTGTTGCCAGCTTTCTCATTTCCGCTGTCCCATCACCGATCGTCAGTGCTCAAGTGACGAGTGCTTTGGATTCAGATGTCAACATATTTACTTCTCAAATTCATTTGTAATTGTTGGGGGTCACAGAGTCCCATTGGAACAGTCCTGCTACCTGTAATTAGGAACGAAGATCCTAAACTCTACTGAGAGTCAGGGACCATGTGGGTTTCTCTGTTTTATTCTTCTCTAATACCTTTTCATACTTCCACAGTTCACAGTCAAATGAGTCTCTCTCGATGATGTTCCACCTTCATTCAACAAGTGCTTATAAAGCACTTGCTGTGGGTCGCACTGGGCTGGGAGCACAGGGAAGACATGTTTTTGTCCTTTTGCTTACAACCAGGTGGAAAGCTGTTGCACATATGAGCAAGTTGTGTTGGTCAGTCAGGAGAGCTTGATTTTGACTGGAGAATTCAATTTAAATTTTTTAAAGGTAGAAGTATTTGGGTAATTTCAGATATAAAGCGACTGATTGGCCAGGGAATCTACCCATCTTTCTGGTATGTATTGTCTTTAGGTTTGCTATTACATTCTTATAGAAGGTAACCAAATGTTGAGGAAAGAGAACCCTCTCCCATACCCCCAGTTACTGGCTGATCATTATCCCAAAGAGAAATCCTTCAGCTGAGGCAAATTCTTACAATCTAGGTCTCAAGAGAGTCCCTTCTCTTGTGTTAGACACTGTATTTCAGACTTGTAATGTGGTGGGACTGGATAACCAGGAGATGTCGTGAATTCTAGTGCAAATCTCTAATTCTAGAAGTAGGGTTGCACATGGCAATGTTAGGACCTGGTGAAACACAATAGTCTTTCTGGGAGCTGGGGCTGCTGGAAAAATGGGCCCTTTTCCCCCAAAGACACCATAGCTATGGAGGCTACCTGGGACTTCTGACCTAGAAAACAGACACTGTAAATGTCAGCATTGGTGTGGTGCCAGCTCTAGGGTATGGAGCACAAAGAACAGAGAAAGTGGAGGGTTTTCTTTTCTGTTCAACCCTCTCACATAGACAGGCTCTGCCCCCAAATCCTCCTGACTCCCTCTGCTTATTTTCTGTAGCCCATCTGAACAAATGAGATCAGAGAGAGAATCAAGCCAGACCAGACCACAAAGAAATGGGACATCTTTTCTCCTCCCTAGCCCTCATCCAGAAGGTCTATGATTTTTACCAGTCTAACAAGGAAAGAGAGCTATGAATGAATGGTAACTGAGATAATAATACTCAAATATCCTAGATTATGCTGAATTTCAAGATCTAGATGTTATAAGTAGTTAGCTGTCAGCAGAGCAAAGTGGGAAAATTGGAGGCATGTGGAAGGTGTTTGAATCTTCCACTACTAGCAAGTCATTACCTCTATGTATTTGTTTCCTTATCCAAAAAGTGGGAATAATAATTATCAGATCTTTATAAAAATTAAAAATATATGTCAAGCATGGCACATAGGACAGTGCTTACTATTACTGTGAAGACTGTGATTTCCCTTCCTCAAGGGACTTGCTGTCTAGTTTGGACAGCTAAGACGATCTTAATAAAAATCACAGTAATGTGGTCTATAACAAACAAATGCCTTTGCAAGTCAGACAGGGGGTGAAAGTGGGGAGAGAAGCATCTCACCAAATTCTGTTACATCTGTCTTGTTCAACATACATGCATTAGTAGTTGAATTCACAGTTTCCGGGGTCAGAATGGTCTAGGTTTGAATCCTGTCTCTGCCACTTATGAGAGGTGAGAATTCAGACAGTTATTTAAATTCTCTGAGTTTGTTATGGAGTTTCTTCATCTGTAGAATAAGATATTTTTTTCTTTTTGAGTCAGAGTGTCACTCTGTTGCTCAGATAGAAGTGCAGTGGCACGATCAATACTCACTACAGTTTTCACCTCCTGGGCTCAGGAGATCCTTCCACCTCAGCCTTCTAAGAAACTGTGCTACTATGCCCTGCTAACTTTTGTGACTTTTTTGTAGAGTTGAGGTCTCGCTATGCTGTCCAGGCTGGTCTCGAACTCCTGGCCTCAAGTGATCCTCCTGTCTCAACCTCCTAAAGTGCTGAAATTACAGGCGTGAGCCAATGCACTTGATCTGAATTGTTAATAGTACCTGGTTCATAGGTTGCTGTAAGGAATAAATAAATTAATGCATATAAAGGATGTAGCAAAGTCCCTGGCACATTGTAAGTGCTCAATAAACAGTTGCTATCTTCATCATCATTACCACCACCAGGAGTCCCTATGCTTAGTGTCAGGGATTTAAAAGATGAATAAGACACATTTCTTGCTCTCAAGCACCTCACAGTTCAGCAGATTCTGGGATTGCTTTGACTCTCAGAAATCTTTGGTAGGCAATCCAGGTGAACATAACCTATTTTCCTAGAAAGAGAAAATTTGCAATATTTTGACCCAAGGAAAGACACTGGTTTTTACCTAACCCACTTTGGGAATATGCTTCCTTAAAGTTCCCCATGAAACTGAGAGATTTAAGTCTTTATGAGGCCTGTTGGTTTTTAGAGGACTGAAATTTATCCTGTTCAGTCTTTATAATTATGTAAATGAACAGACTTATAGATTAGGAGTCTCAACTTGCTATACCCTTTAATATATATTTATGCATAGCTGTGGTTTATAAATTCCAGGGTATTCTAGAATTCCACAAAATAAAACATGGTTAAGCTGCTATTGTACTGCATAAGAACCATTTAATTAGGACAGTAGCATTTTTAGCATTAAAATGGCATAAAAGTAATGAAGTGTGCTTCAGAAAAAGGAATTCCTAGTATCTGAACTCAGAATAAGGGCTTTCACTCCTGGTTTATGTGGGGGGTGGGGGAGCCATGAGTGCTTATTAAGCTCATTTAAGAACCAGTCGACTTTTAAGTTTCTTTTGCATTGTGCTGTTTAGCTCGGGGTGGGGTGGAAAGACAAAGAGAACACTAGACAGTTACATGGGGACTTCTACCAATTACAGGCTACATGGAAGACTTATAAGAAGTTTAGCTGTCCTCAAACTATCTATAACAAGTTAACATCCACTGAGGAGAAGGACATCTGTGCATTTTTAGATTGAAAAGTGCTGTTTCCCTGTCATTCTGCAAAAAATGCTTTTCTGTCTGCTGCCCATCATTGGGCCTTCTGGTATCTCAGAAGGGAAAGGAGCTACCTGGTAAATAAAGATAAGCTGTGCTTATTAACAGAGATTTGCAAGGAAAGAGGCTGTTTTAAAAGGGATAAGGAGGTCATTGTGTTCTCTGGATTTAAAGCAGGGACTCATTTTCCTTGGCTAGGGCAGGGCAGCCAGGAGGAGCTGAGCAAGTTTGCGGGCCACCCTGGTGTGACCTATCGTCCATATGGATGGAGCTGTGCCTTTGAAGCTGCTGAGGTGGCCTGACAGTAGGTCCCTTCCATGAAGGACTGATGCTCTGCCAGGAAAGTAAAATGCACCATTTTTGGCCTGGCCTTTGGTATAAAAGAGGCAGTTGTGCAGTACAGCCCCAGTGCCAGGCTCAGGTCTGACGGAGCTGCCATTGTGCACGTCACCTCCCTTGGCTCTATGCTGGGCGAGGACTGGGACACTCTGGGGCTGTTCTACAAGGTCTCTCGAAGGATCAGGTACACAGGTGGCTAGGGAAATGGTGGATGGTGGGAGAGGCGATGTCTACACGATGTCTAACATCTGGTTCTAAACTGAGTTCAGTCAGCTCTCCAGATGTTTCCACATGCACAGATGTTTGCCAACAGGATGACAAAGCATCCTCTTGGCTGCATGTTGCGGTTTCCTTCTGATAGTTCTGGAGAAACTGATCTGTACTGTCAGGTCTGTGTTTAGATATGAAGACGTGATCTTAGCCAAGAGACAAAGACACCCAAGTTTCTCTGGAGCCTTCCTTTTGGGCATCTTCCCATCCCCACCACGAACTGTGTGAAGCCAGAGGAGAGCTCCGTGCTGAGGGCACTAAGTCGGCTCTTTGTCCGTAAATGAGCTCAGCTTATCCCAATTGTGCTGACTCTGTGAGATTCCCAGAAAATAAAAGCCAGGGACAAAGCCCTAGGAAAATGACCTGGTCCACTTGAGCCTGGCCTCTTTCCCATCTGTGAGTTGACCGGGGAGGAGGGAAGGAGTGCTTGGAAAGGGCAAACTGGGAAATGCTGATACTTTTGCAGCCCCTACAACTTCTTCTGGCTAACTGTAAGGGTGTGTGTGTGTCCGGTGTCTCAGACCATGTCACAAAGCAGAACACAGACTGTTTCCTAGTAGGTAGTTGCAGATTCATTGTCATTCCCTCCCCTGCCTCCCGTGAGGTTTTTCTTAAGGCATTTCCAATATCATCTAGTTATTTGGTTCTCTCTAAGGATAAAGAATAGATGCAAACTGAATGTTGCTGAAACATCCATTTACAACTACGATTTTCATTGCGTGGTAAACGTGGAAATTCAGTTTTTGAATGTCCTAGCTCCATCTCTTCCTGGCATTTTCTCTTCAGCATTCCTTGCTAGAAATAGACCCCAAATACTTCTGGAATAAATCTGTAACTTAAGAACACTCTCAGTTAGAGGATGAATTTATAAATGAATAAAGCTTAAGTGTTTCATTTTCACAGGTTACTTTTAAGGTCCTGAGAAGGGGCCTAGTCATATGATCACATGGGGTTTCATATTTTTGCTAAGTTTATGAAAATAAAATTTTTAAGCATAGTTTTTCTTCAAAAGGCCACCCCAAGTGTATAAGCTTTAGGCCCCTGAACAAAATCTTTTAGCATAGATAGTAATTTCTTATCACTGCAGGTCTTCATCTTAATAGGAGAATATAAATTAGGCTAACAGAATAATTTGGGAGAGGAATTTTTTTTTTTACAATTGCCATTATCCTCTCAATATGCAAAACATCATTTATTATACTTTGATTTGAAAAGTAGCTGCAGACAATTGACGAGTTTTTGGAGGATTTCACGATGCTGAATAACAGGGAAGAAAATAATACCTCATATTTCATGATAGGAAAGGTTGCCTCCTTGTTATATGGTGAAATATGAGCTATTGACAAAAAAACTGCAAGGCACATCCTCTGAGCCTTTTCTTCAGGACTGGGAGATGTGAGAGGAATGTTTGAAATGTCATAGGAGCTTTCATATTTCTCTTGCTCCCTTAATCTGCCAGTTTTCGGGGTGGCAAGTCTTTGATCTAGACAGTCCTGGAATTTGGTTTGGTGAATCAAGTGGTTCTAAGAGAAGGAAGCCAAGATCCCCAAGGCAGTTTGTGGACTTGGGAGAGAACTCAGGGAGGTCTTTGAGGCTCTGTGTCATGAGGGCCCCAACTCAGGTCCTTAGATCCTTGCCATCATGAGGGAAGCTTGCTGAATCAGGGAGACAGTATGTATGAACTTCATGTACACTGGGATTTAGTTATTGTTGTCCAATCCTTAGTGTGCTACCTTACATTCTCTCTTTTCTTCTTGCTTCTCACTGTGTTTTAAATTAATTTAATAACTCACATGATTAGAGCATTTTAACCTTTCTGTTCTGTGACCTCCAAGGTAGTTTGTCTGGTAGTATATTTGGAGGTTTCCTGTGCATTAGGGTGATTTCCCACGTGATAGCAATAATCAGGGTTCTTTAACTGTGGTAATAATTTGGTAATAGCTGCCACATTTAGCAGGTTTAATAGACTGTTTTTTGTTTTTGTTTTTGTTTTGCTTAACAATGATTCAATGAGGATACTCCTTTTCAACTTCTCAGGGAAGATCTGCTTAAAGCTTTGACTCAGAGACATGGAAATCTTTCATATTGTGGCTGCACCTCCTTAATCCTTAGGATACTCTCCATTAAATGAGCACATGGGGAGGATTACATGTGGGAGGATTTTATGGGTCAGAGCCAGAAGCATGCATCACTCCTACCGCATTCTATTGGCCAAAAACTAAGTCATATGGCTGTGCTCAAGTGCAAGGGAAGCTGGGAAACGTAGTCTAGTTGTGTGACCAGGGCAAAAGGGAACCTGGGTTGTCAACAATCAGCCAGTTTCTGCTAGAGTGATCATAAACCAACAACAACTCTGAGAGGAGTATGTGGAATCTTCCTCAAAATTAGTATTGCAGATTTCTTATTTGAAAGTCGTACCTTCTTAAGTCGGTGCAAAATGACACAAATAATCAATGCTAATTTTTGAAAAATGAATAAATACAGATTCAGGCAACTACTTTTATACATTTTAATCAATGATGCACTATATTGGTATAATTCTGCTGACTGGTAAGGAGTATGTGGCTTTTTTTTTTTTGTGAGTTAGAGTCTCACTTTGTTGCCCACGCTGGAGAGCAATGGCACACTCATGGCCACCGCAGCCTCAACCTGCTGGGCTCGGGCAATCTTTTCACCTCAGCCTTCCAAGGAGCTGGAACTACAGCTGTGTGCCACCATGCCAGGCTAATTTTTTGATTTATTATAGAGACAAGTTGCCCAGGTTGGTCTCAAACCTGTGGTCTTAGACAAATCCTCTCACCTCGGTCTCCCAATGTACTAGTATTATAGGCGTGAGCCGCTGTGCCTGACGGGCACCATCTTTTAAGAGTATATTGCATCATAGAATGATTTAAACAAAAACCAAGTAGAATGATAGAGTTTTAGAATTCAAAGTTTAATGGATGATGAAACCAAAAGCAAAGCAGAGAGAAGATGCATTTCCTGAGCCCCTTTGATGCTCTGAGGTTTATAATCTCCTCAATTCATAGAGAAGCATAAAGACTCGACATGTATTTAATTAACATCTCCTCTGTATATACATATGTACATTCATTCATGCTCCTCTTCCCAGCCATTCATGTGAGCCTACTTTACAGTTCACTGAAATAGAAAGAGGATATGACTGTTACATTATTCTCAAAATGTGAGGCTAGCAGGTCCATGATGTTCCATCTGTAATAGCATAATTTTCACGACTTGTATGCTGTTTTGCAAATAGCTCCACGGTATTTTGCGTGGTGGTCACCAAGCTCCAAAAGAAATGAGATATTCTTTTCACTGGTCTGGAAAAGAGCAAGTTGCAGTGGCTGACTTCAGAATGACCCATTGTTCCGAGCCTAACAGGTGCAGGTTTCGACACTAAGGGTCGGATCCCATTACCACTGGAGTTGCATGGATCACTGACCTCGAAAGGGGTCTGCACACACATCAGTGTGGGATCTGTCCTTTAGGAACCACGGCCACTAATCTGAATGGCTATTTAAAGTGTCAATGGCATTTAGCTGGCGTCTCTCCATTCTTCCATGTTCATTGAAGAATCTCAGTCCTTCTCCTCCTGTTCATTAGAACTGACACTTCCCAGGCCAGAGGGATGGCCAGGCTGAGTCAGAGAGATGAGATCTTCATCGTGAAGGACAGGGTACAGTTGGGGGCCAGCTGGGGGTGAAAGAAGGCACTTTAGGCAATTGGGACTTGGAGCTTATAATTGTTTCTCCATTGTAACAAACATACAATAATGTGAACTATCTCAAAGTTATCTTGGCTTAAAAGTTGGATGATCCGGTCAAGTCATTTTATTTATTTGTTTGTATAAATTTCATGGGTACAACTGCAGTTTTGTTATATTTTAATGTATTGCTCAGTGGGGAAGTCTGGGATTTTAGTGTAGCCATTACCCAAATGGTGTGCATTGTACCCATTAAGACATTTCTCATCTCTCACCCTCCTCCCTCCCTCTAACCCTTCTGAGTCTCTGATGTCTGTCATTTCATACTCTATGTCCATGTGCACACATTGTTTGCTCCCACTTATAAGTGAGAACATGCAGTATTTGATTTTCTCAGTTACATCATTTAAGGCCTCTAGTTCCCTCCATGTTGCTACAAAAGACATGACTTCATTTTTAATGACTGAATAGTATTCCATTATATGTGTGTGTGTATGTGTGTGTACACTATTCAGCCATTAAAAATGAAGTCATGTCTTATTGGATAAAGAATACACACACACACACACACACACACACATCCAATCACCCTTTGATGGACACTTAGGTTGATTCCAGATCTTTGCTATTGTGAATAGTGCTGTGATAAACATATACATCATTTTATAGTAGCCTGTAACAAATAATGAACATTTCAGCTCTCATGGGTACACATACTGCTTCTACCCACTCCTAAATTCTCAAATGATTGGGCATTTCCCTTCTGAAACTGATTTAACTTTCTCTGTTTTCATTTTATTTACTTTGTTAAGTGTGTAGTTTGCTTTTGTATACATGGAGGCCATATTTATCACTTTACCTAATTTCTTGAAATTAAAATATGAGAAAGGGCACTACAAATGTTTTAAAAATTCAAATAAATTTTGAGAGCACATGCCACTGCACAACTACCTCATGGAACAAATTTGTTTGTTTTCTACTAAGTGCAAATTAG
This sequence comes from Carlito syrichta, assembly GCF_000164805.1. Taxonomy (NCBI): domain Eukaryota; kingdom Metazoa; phylum Chordata; class Mammalia; order Primates; family Tarsiidae; genus Carlito; species Carlito syrichta. Next base: position 482,855 of record NW_007256989.1, on the reverse strand, counting down.
GCATTTGCCACTCTAGAATTCTATGGCTATAGTCAGTTGCTTTAACTCATTTTCTCCTGATTGATTGAAGCCAGTAAGCAGCATTAACTAGAGGCACAGAACCAACTTTTGTTTAAAGAGGCTAGACAAACCAGGCTCGGTGGCTCAGCCTGTAATCCCGTGCTTTGGGAGGCTGAGGTGAGCGGATTGCCTGAGCCTGCGGGTTCGAGACCCGCCTGGGCAACTTGGCGAGACCTCATCTCTACAATAAATCAAAAAATTAGCCCGGCGTGGTGTGCGTGCCTGTAATTCCAGC
>NW_007256989.1:463880-482540 GCF_000164805.1 Carlito syrichta | reverse complement strand
AGCTACTTGGAAGGCTGAGGCGGAAGGATCGCCAGAGCCCAGCAGGTCAAGGCTGCGGTGGCCGGGAGCGGCCACTGCACTTCAGTCTGAGTGACAGAGTGAGACTCCAACTCAAAAAAATAAAATAAATAAAGTAAATAAAGAATAAAGAGGCTAGACAAAGATAGTTTTCTTGAGTTTTGATTATATAGCTAGTTTATCTAATTGAAGTAGATGGAGTCTACGGTTGTGGATGTGATCATGAGGAATGATGCCAATACAGGGAAGTGATCTCTTTATATTTTCAGGAATATTATGAGTGATCCTTTCAAAAAGTAACACTCTGAAAAGTTTTCTATTATTTTGAAAAAGTAATCCTGTGACTTGTGCATGATAATTATCTATCATACTAATTAATGCTTTCATTCATTCACTTAACCAAACAATTGAACACTTCCTATGTGCAAGGTATTGGAAGACAAAGACTGTTGTGATATGATCTGGGCCTTCCAGGGGCCCACAATTTAGTGGAGGAGTCAAACTCCTCACTACCACATGAGATGCTAAGGGTTTTGGTGGCCATACATGAAAACTTATGTACATATGTACTTTTCTACACTCTTGCTCCTCTTTCTAGTCATTCATGTGAGCTTCTTTTGCAGTCCTTTAGGGAACTGGGGGACTCCTGCGAGGGGAGTGGGGAGGAGGGATAATGAGTTTTTCCAAGGAAAGTTGGAGAAGGCATCAGGGAGGAAACTTGACGGATTTTGCCCATGAGGGTGGAGAGGGCATTCTAACTGGAAGAAGTTCGTGTGTACAGGACAGAGGAGTGGGCAAGAGTGTTCAGGGAAGAGTTGAACCTTCAGTGTAGCTGAAACTTGAAGTGCAGGTGGATGTGGTGTGTGCCCCTAAAACTCATAAACACAGAAGAGTAACGAGGACAGTGGAAATCTTGATCCACATGCTCAGGTGCAAGAAGCGTGTAATTTCGTTTATTCTTCTATTAATCACCTTAGTTTTCAAAGTTTTCATTTTGTCATGTGAATGCAAACTTAATCCCGATCACTTCTGAAATCCTCTCTTCTTTTTCTAATTTTTTTTTCTTGGTTCCAGGGCTTTGTGTAGACACTGATGAGGGTGGAGGATGATGAGATGACTGTTATTCTGCCTGACTCTTGGTCTTCAATGACGGCTGCTGGGTCATTTTGGAAAGGCTGCTGAGCTGCTCCCCGAGTTCCAGGAGTCAGCCTCTGGCTCCTCAGCTCTGACACCAAGACCTGCTTTGCTTAATCACACCATATCCACTTCTCTGAGCTCCAATTGCCCACCTGGTGCTCTATTTGGGAAGCAAGGTCCTAGACCTTCTGATCTCAGATCTCACAAATATATCAGTGAGTTGTCTGTCTCCCCTCTCCCCTCCACCCCAGGAAGATCAGGATAGAGGGTCCCCATTTCTCAGTGACTCCAAGCTTCCAGCTCTCTTTACCTCCTTTCCTGTTCTCTTCATAACCAGGGCTAGCTTTTGTAACCTTCAGGGTATGAGACGTAGGGTGGTGATGTGCTAATGGAGTGATTGCTCTTAGTCATTATGCACTTGCCAAATTTTTTGTTTAGGTTCTGTGTTCTTTTCATTTCTTTTGCAGCCTAGGCTTCTGAAAGGCAGATGCTGACAAGAGATTTCTTCCACCCCTGTTCCCCACCTTGTGATCTCTTTCCTGAGGTACAGGATCCAGAAAGGTCTCTCTTGGCGTTCTCGACCACATTTGCACATTACTATCACTCTGAGCAATAAAATCTAACACAAATGCAGTAAGTCCATTGATGTAGGCCCTGATTTGCTTGTTTGGGTGGGGCACAGGTGTTAGTATTGTTTTAAAAGCTTTCAGCAGGTTCTAACCATAATTAGATTCAAGAACTGCCTAGTCTAGCTGAGTTGTTAGGAAAAGGGCTAAAGTATTAAAGAAAATGTGGGAAAAACATCAGCTAACATTGCAAAGTATTACCCAGGCCCAGCATTGCATTTGGAAGAATTGTGAATGCCTTATTACAGAATTTTGACTTTATCATGTTGGGAAAACAAAACATTGAAAGAAAAAGTTGATTAATGTTTACTGCCTACACTGTGTTAAGTACTAAGCTTTATTTATCTATTTATTTTAAAATTTTTATTGTAAATCGAAAAATTGTAGTTGTATATGTTTATGAGGCACAATGTGATATTATAATTTATGAATACAATGTAGAATAATTAAATTAAACCAATTAACTTATTCATCATCTCAAATACCATTTTTTGTGGGGAGAACATTTGAAATGTACTCTTAGCAATTTTGAAATGTACAATACACTATTATTAAATATATTCACCACGCTGTGCAATAGATCTAAAAAAGACCATTATTCTTTCTGTCTGAGGCTTTGTACCCTTAACTGTCATCTCCCCATTCACCCTATCCCCCCCTGCCTTCTGGTAAACACCTTCTACTCTCTGCTTTTATGAGTTCAATTGTTTTAGGTTCCATCTGTAAGTGAGACCATGTGGTATTTGTCTTCGTGTACCAGGCTGATTTCACTTAGCATAATGCTCTCCAGTTTCATCTATGTTGTGGCAAATGACAGAATTAATTTTTTTAAGACTTGTAGTGTTCCATTGTGCATATATAGCACTGTTTTTGATCCATCACTTGTTGATGGACACTTAGTTTGATTTCATAACTCAGCTATTGTGAATAGTGCTGCAATGAACACGGGAGTGCAAATCTATCTCTTCAACATACTTATTTCAAATCCTTTGAGTAAATATTCAGAAGTGGGATTGCTGGATCAAATGGTAATTCCATTTTTGTTTTTCGTTTTTTGAGGTACCTCCATACAATTTTCCACAATGGCTGTACTAATTTACGTTTCCACCAACTGTGTACAAGCGTTCCCATTTCTCCACATCCTCACCAACACTTGCTATTTTTCATTTTGATGTATAAGGTGATATCTCATTGTGATTTTAATTTGCATTTCTCTAATGATTAGTAACTTTGGGCATTTATAATATATGTCTGTTGGCCATTTGTATGTCTGCTTTTGAGAAATGACTGTTCCTGTTCCTTGCCCATTTGCTATGCTTTAGATATTTATCCAATTTTAGCCTGTGATGAATCCTGAAAGGTAGATCTTATTTCTCTGGATTTTGCAGGTGGGGAAATGGAGCTCAGTGGGTTATATGAATTTCTCAAAGTCACTGGGCAAGAAAATGGGGGGGAGTCACTAATTAGAATCAAGTCTATCCACTTCAAAGCCCAAGCTATTTTGAAATATTTGAAATACATATTTTGAAATATATACTGTTGTCTCCTAAAGTGAAATGATAAGATAGCATTAATTGAATAAATCAGTGAATAGTTCTGTCAACAAAATAGTCAAAGGGCAAAAAGTCAGCCCTAAGGAAATGAATTAGCTTGCTGACTGTGATAGTCTTCTCTTTCAGGTAGTATCATCATCCATTGAATGTTACTATTGGATATGTCTTAAATTTTCATTCAGTATGGCTAATACAGGTTGAGTATTCCTTATCCAAAATGCGTAAGATCAGAAGTGTTTCAAATTTTGGATTTTTAAAAATTTTTAGAATACTTACATTATATACTTACTAGTTTAGCATCCCTAATCAGAAGACTGGAAATCCAAAATGCTCTGATGAGCATTTTCTTTAAACATTGTGTTGGTGTTCAAAAAATTTCTGGTTTTGGAACATTTTGGATTTTGGATTTCAGATTAAGGATACTCAACCTGGGGATCCAGAACTTAACACAATTTAATATACTTGTTTGTATTTGCTATACAAATATACAATTTTTTACCAAGTAATCAGTTTTTATAATTAATTTTAGCATTTATTTTTGCACACAGAATATGTCACAGAGCAAAGATAGAAAGCCAAACTCCTGAGTATGAATAAAGTACCTTTGCTACCTCTGTGAATATGCCTTATATAACCTTTGCTTTCTTTATATACTTTGGAGGAAGATCTTTATCGTATTTTCACCCATAGTTTGCTTCAATCCCTTTTATGATAGTTATCAGCATTATTCACATAATAGTTGCTAATTACTTTCTTAACTGTGACTATAACTTTTCTCACTTTCTGCTTATCATTCTAGGATTCATGAACAGCCATGCTTACTGTCTTTAAATTTTTCTTTCTAAGGTGAGGGTGGGCAAAGCCCCTTCATCAAAATTTACTTCTGAATAAGTTACTTGCTCAGAGATTGTCCTCCATTTATTAAGTGACTTCTTGTAGGAGATACCAGAGAATCAGAATACATTCAAAACATGGTTTTGCCACCACTCATTATCATATATTTACTCTTCCCAGCAATCCAGACCCTGGCAGAGCACTTGGTCCAACTCAATACATGTTGCCTCTAATGTGATCTTCAGGTGTTAAAACAGTGTGGGATAAGCCAGGTACCTTTAATCATCCATTGTTGAAATGCAAATGTCCTTATGCATCAGGTGTCCAGTGGTATGTCTAAAATTGTGGTTTGAGAGGAATGCGTAATGAATCCCCCCTTCTTCTGATGTTTAAGTTGTAATGCACAACCTTACCCTCCTCGACATAATAGTGAGCCTCCCTTTGATGTTCTGCATTCTCCATATTTGTTTCATTTCCTCTTCTAGACCCACACACTTATTTATTTTCCCTGTGTATGTTTTGGGGAAGTATCTACTTGTGAAAGAACATTTTCAATAACCTCTTCTGCTTCTATTTTGCTTCTATTACCCTTTTATCATACCAGTTGACCTGGGCTCCATCAAAGGAGGAAGGGGCCTTCCCTATACAGGATCCAGGCAAGAGAGAGTCGAGACACACAATGGTGGAAGCAACATTTAGTACTGAAAGTTGGGGTAGGAAGAAGGGTGGAGAAATTGTGGCGAGGTGGAGAAGGAAGGAGGCTGGGTGTTCGGGTAGAGAAGCTCTGGCAGTTCATTTTCAGGAATAGAGGTTGAGAGTACAAATATGCACACTGACTTTCCTAGTCTCAGATGAGTTCAACTGGCTTGTGCAGATTTGGCTTTTATTAAAACCTATTTTGATTGGTGTGTAGGGCCTTTATCTCTTGAGAAGACAACTATGTTGTTCTGATACTGTGTAAGAATTTGCTTGGAGGGCAGAGGAGAACTGTTTTAAAGAAATGAAATTTTAGAAATTGCTCAAATACAGTGATTCCCCCTTATCACAGGGGATATATTTCAAAACCTCCATGGAGGCCTGAAACCACAGATAATACCAAACCCAAGCACTGTGATACCAGGACTGTCGATCTGATAACTGAGTTAGCTATTAAGGCGCTAGCAGGTGGGTAATGTGGACAGCCTGGAGACGCTGGACAAAGGGAGGATTCACATCCTGGGAGGTAGGGGTGGGGGTGCGAGATTTCATTATGCTACTCAGAATAGTGCAGTTTAACACTTTTGAATGGTTTATTTCTGGATTTTTCCATTTAATATTTTTGAACTGTAGTTGACCACAGATAGCAGAAACTGCTGATAAGGGGTGACTACTGTAAAGGAAACATTTTAACTGCAGAATGTGAGGAAGGTGAGGAAGTTAGAAGGAAGGAATTGAAAGGCTGTGCTGTGCAATGTTGTTAAACAGTTATGAACCTGATGCTTCCTTTGTGGAAGTTGCTGTTCTGAATTTGTCCATATCTGATACTCTTGGAGTTCTCTAACTGGCTCAGCATCGCTTTTAGATGATGCTTCTTCTTCCTCTTTTGTCCTGCCAACCACCTATTCCATTTTGATGAATGAGGTCTGAGTCAGTTGTAGTAAGCAGTTGGGATGGCATACTAAAAAAATAAAACGAAGGCAAGTACAAAATAGCACTATGAAAATGAGTTCCCTCAGATTGTAGATAAACATACACAAATAATACCACCTCATTCTCCCAAATTCCCATCTATGTGCACTTTTGGTTTAGCTCAATTAGTTTATCTTTTATGACAACTTTTCTATGTGCCCAACAGTCCCGATATTCCCCTTCTTTTCATTTTCAGTTTTGTCTTATTCCCCTGTGGACTGAGTCTATGTTTTAACTCTTTTAAACTTGCATATAACAAGTGCCTAACTAATAGTTTTAAATAAAATATAGGTTAAAATGCGTGAAAAACATTAAAATAATGATTATTTTTGAATTGAATTGGCAAGCTCTGCTCTCAGTTTGTAATGAATGCATAGCTATTTCTATATGTGCACACATGTGCCCTAACCTTTACAAGTACAGGTTTGAAGGCAGTGGTGGGTAGACCTTTGACAGTCAGGCTCTTGGAGTTGCCTGCCTTGGCTTTGAGTTCTGCATTTCTCACTATCCAGGTGGGTGACCTTGGGCAAGGTCTTGAACTTGTCCTGCTTTATTTTTTCTCTTGTATAAGTGGGGATGATACCAGCCCTGTCTTGTAAGACAGTAATCAGAATAAGATGATATAATACATGTATAACACTTAGAACAATGCTGTTCATTAGTGAATATGTGATCAGTATTTGCTATGACATTACCACCATGATTATGGTCTTGCTTGCAAATTCTTTCATCTGTGTAAGTCTTATGTTTGAACCCAGATAATAAACTTCTTTTGGGTAGAAAGTGTTTTTTTCTTTCTATATTTCCTAGCTCAATTCTAAACATAGAATAAACTTTTGATAGTTAAATAATTCTTAATTGTTGGACTTAGAATGATACACTGGAGCCTGGAGAACTCATGGTGTCTCACAACATTTCCCTGAAGCATTCCAGGCAGTAAAAGTGTGAAGGTAAATGATAGTTCTGAGTTCAGAAGAATTCCATATTTGGTCAGAAAGACCAGGGACCTCTGGAACTTTCTGAGATGGTCATAAGAAATATTTATAGCTATAGGCAAATCTTCTTTCAACAAATAGCATTAAAAATAATCTATATATATATTCCAAGTTCCGAGCTGTGTTTTAAGGTTGTTAAATTCTAGCACGACTGACGAATTTGGGCAATTTTATTTTTTCTTGCTGTTGTTGTTTTATATTAGTAATAAGATTTGAACTTAAGTTCAGCTTCATTTCTATATTCTGAATTAATCTTATCTGGATAATGTTGGCTTCTAGTTGGTGCAAAATTAGTGCAAATTCTCAGACTCTCCATTAAAGGAGGAAAAGGAATATAGGGTCTAGCAAGATTGTGGTATTGAAAAAATATCCTCATTTTTTTTTTCAAACATTTTGAGATGAGTGAGACCCCACATACATATTACAAAATAAATACCTCCTTCACTGCAAAACCATAAAATATTTCAAGAGAAACTAAATCCTTCAGACCCTGATTCTTTTACACCCAGCTCATCAGAATCTTCTTTTGTAAGAGCAACTTGATAGTTAGAACCCCCAAGAGCCTTTATTCTTGAACTAGGAGGTCACATTTTTGCCAACACTCATTGCAACTTGAACCGAGAGAAGCTCAAGTTCAAATATGGAATCCACAACCTTGAGTTAGTCAAAATGCTGGTAAAATCTATTCTTCCCACAAACTCATTCAAACACCATGCTTGGGATGGAAAAATGTGTGTTCTAGGGCAGGAAAAAACTGTTGGACCAGTCAAGATATGTACAATGGGTCAGGTCATGGGCAATAGTCAGCTCTTGTTGTGATATTTTGGGAAAGCTGAGAAGTGGAATTCCAAGGTAGTATACCCACGCACCAACTGGGTAAAGGAGTACAACATTAGGGATGTGGATGAGGTGAATGGATTATGTGGACTGAGTTCTCAAATCTTCCACAGTGAATATTCACTATATGCGTTCATTCATTCTTTTAACAAATACTCATTAAGCAGACACTATGAACAAAAATTGTACAAACATGGGAGATACACGAGTAAGCAAGGCAGAAAGGTCCCTTCTGTCAAAGATAAAACAGAGCCGGGCTCGGTGGCTCAGCCTGTAATCCCGCGCCTTTGGGAGGCTGAGGTGAGTGGATTGCCTGAGCCCGCGGGTTCAAGACCTGCCTGAGCAGTGAGACCTCATCTCTACAATAAATCAAAAAATCAGCCGGGCATGGTAGCACATGCCTGTAATTCCGGCTACTGGGAAGACTGAGGTGGAAGGATCGCTGGAACTCAGCAGGTGAGGCTACGGTGGCTGGGAGTGGCCACTGAACTCCAGTCTGGGTGACTGAGTGAGACTCCAATTTAAAAAAAAAAAAAAGATAAAACTGGACACTAAAGTGGTAAGGACAGATTTTAATTCGTACTAACTATTGCAATAGGAAAAAGAATGCAGCATGGAGTGAACTCAATTTCAATTTCTACAGTGGCAACTGGGTATTTTAAAGGTAGAATGAGGGAGAAGGAAGAGGGGGAGTGGGGGCTCAGTAGAGTTTGGGAAATGAAAAATTACACCAAGTGGGAAGGAGGAGTTGGTCCATGAAACCCATCTGGGTTTGCTAGCTGGTGTTTATTGAAGTTAGACTCCTATCTTCCCACAGAAGCAGAGAGATCATGCTCTATCTTCAGAAGTTGGCTGGAACAAACAGCAAATTCTTATGGCAGCCTTGAGTTTTCTCATGCTGGTATTTTAAGGAGGTTTAGAGTCAGTCTAGAAATATGGCCTTGACCTACTAGAAGCTATGTTGGTGTCTGTTCAAGTCTTGATGGGCCAAGGTTGAGGCCTAATCAGAACAAGGCTTGGAAGAGCCTGGCTGGAATCTGAACAAGGAGAGAATCTCACTCCTTTGGGGAACTTCATTCAACCAGGAAATTAGAGAATAATGTTTTAATGAAATTTTTAATTAAATCTTTTTACTATTACTTGTGGTAAGAGAGCTTGTTCTGTATTTCAGATGCTCCTAGCAGGGCTGGTTAAAAGACAACTTGTCAATTTTCCATGAAATTAGTTAATTTGAGAAATTCATGCATGAACCACACTGAGTCAGGTGCAATGCATAAATGAGAGCCTCCTGTTTTTGGCACGCTTGTTTCACTGTGCTCAAAACGTCTGTAAGATGTCTGAAAAGCCTACCTTCCCATGTGGCACACCAGAAGGAGCTGTGTAGGTCATGTGCCCAATGTGTGTTGCATTCAGAAGGTTTGATCTCTTCCCAATCAATGATTCAGACATGTCATTTCAGATACACGCACACACCTCCCCCCTCATTTTGATTTGACAATATGATTTGAACAATTTCAGAATCAACCATGACCCCAAGCCTTGAGGTAATTTCTTAGCTCACTTAAACTCTCAGTGCCACCTTTCTACCACTTTTTGTATTTTCAAAGTGGGAAGCTCATAATGTCAGGACCCAAAAATATATGAGCAAAAGTAGAATGTGAGTTCCGGCTTCGTCTTAGTCACACTTTCTCTAAGATTCAGGACAAATTAACTCCTTGGGACTTCAATTTTCTACTCCTAGCTCAGTAGTATGCAATGAGATGTGCCCAGATGGAAGAGTGCTGTGGAGACTAGAACGTGCTATGCACAAGCTAGTTTCCATGGATTTTGTAAGCATGCATTGTGCTGGAAGCACATAGCACTGGATTAACACTGCGGTTGGGGCAAATTACGTAGAAGACCTGATTCCTACCTTTAAGATACTGATCAATCAGTTTGAATTGATAATATAAGGAATTGGCAGTGTACAGGGAGTGAGCCTACAATTTTTGTTGTTGTTTTGTGTTTTTTTCCTAGGGGAAGTAGTTGAAAGGAATATTAACACTTTTTTCTGTCTTAACCGCTATATATGAGTGACTAAAAAATACACTTGTATTTAATATGCTGTGATTTATTAGCACATGGGATGTAAAGTTAGGTGGTGATCTGACCACATACCCAAGGTGATCCAGACACGTGCTTTTCCAATGCAGCCTGTGATGATATATAGCCGGCCACGTGGTGTCTCTCTCCACAGAGGCTTTCACCCAGAATGGTGACTGATAGACCTTCACTGGGTAACATGATTGTTCAGAAAAGCCTTTTCTCCTGAGAGGTATTAGGTACTCAGAATGTATAACAATCTTTCTCTTTTCTCTCATTGTAAGCTAAACGTTTCACTTGAGTTATTTGTTTTTTTTTTTTTTTGAGTTGGAGTCTCACTCTGTAGCCCAGACTGGAGTTCAGTGGCTGCTCCTGGCCACTGCAACCTTGATATGCTGGGCTCCGGCAATCCTTCTGCCTCAGCCTTCAAGTAGCTGGAACTACAGGCGCGCGCAACCACACCCGGCTACACTTGAGTTATTTGTAAACATAAAAGCAGCTGACGTTGGAAGTCCTGTTATTCCACAGGGCTTGACTTCTTGTCTATTCTGGCCCCTTATCAATACTCTTCAGCAGTTGGGGTCACGACAATAAAAGAGGAGGAAAGAGCCACTGTGTGCACCTCAGAGAGGTTTTTGGATCCTGGACCTGACGTGCTAGGCCATCCCCTTCTCCACCCTCTGCCTTAACATGAAGCAGCTGCTGAGCACTGAGTCTGTAGCCCGTGCAAAGCAGCAGAGGGGACAGAAAACGGTGCTCCTCTGGTCTATTCTCTTCTAGTATGAAAATTATTCCGTGTCGCTCTAGGAGAAGCATTTGTAGCCCAGGAAGGACGTTAACAACAAAAACTATCACTGAAATCCAAAACGGAAGAATATCCTGGGCCTGATTTTTCTTTGGTTTGAAATGCACGCTGGTGCAAAGGCAAGTGACCTTCCATTATTGATGAAATACCTTGAATATTTCTTTCACAGTCTGTTCCTGCCATGCCTGACTGAGCAAATCCTGCTTACTTCCTCTACTCCCTAGAGGAACGCCTCAGGACCACAGTGAAAAAAATGAATGATCGATTAATGATGAAATTGGCCAACTTGCCAATAACGATAAATTGCTTTGTTCATCCCACATGTAAGGATGCCAACTCAGTGTGTTGCCTGTGCCTGGAGACAAAAGATGGGAACTCTGGTCAAAATTAACATAGATGAGCTTTCAGACCCATAATGAACACAATGGCAACAATAAGAGTGACTCACATGTCTGCCTTGTTTCTGACCAACTTGAAATGTTTCTCACAGCCTCATAATCAGATATTTATATTTGTAGAAGAACTGCAATAGTAGCAGTCAAAATTTGGTCACAGCAGGCTTCTCTCTCCTTTATTTGGGCAAATGAGAGTGTGTGTATGAACATGCAAATTTTAATGTGTATAAAATTCTCGGAAGACAACAAAACAACTAGAAGATCCTCTAGGAGTCTGCAGTCCCCTTGAGAAAATAAAATCTGCACATGAAACAACATGAAAATAAATACAAAACAACATGGCAACAAGGACAAAATGATATACATAGTCACTATTTTTATTTAATATTTTTGAAATCATGGAATGACTTTAAAAAATTGTAAGTGTAATATTAATTACTCTATACAAAATGTTAAAGATATGTAAAATAATAAATAAAGATGAATGTAACTATAAGCTGCAATTTACCCCTCAGGAAAAAAAAAAAGCAATCACTTCAAATTTTAATGTAATTATTTCTGGTCCTTTTAAATGTTAACATATAGAGCTTATTCATAGCATAATACTTTACCCATACTATATAAAATTTTTTAAAAATTGTGATAAAATATGCGTACTATAAAATTTGCTATCATAACCACTTGTAAGTGTACAGTTCAGTAGTTTGACTATGTGCACCTTATTGTGCAACCAATTCTGATCTTTTAGGAAATGGAAATATATGTGCATAGATATGATAGATTCTGATTATACTTATTTTTGCAAGTATCATTTTTTCCTAGTATCAAAAATAATTCATGTTCAATACAGAAAACTTAGAAAATACTCATTAATCTAATACTCATAAAGAATGGTAAATTTTACTGGTTTTTCTTCCAATATTTTTCCATGTGAGTACATGTAAATAGGTAGGTCTTTATGTATACATCGTTATTATTTGCATTTATCAAGATGAAACTATATCGAAGGTATCAAAAGTCTTTTTCTTTAGCATTATTTTGTGAAAATAATTCTGTCTATACTGTTTTCTTTCTTTTTTGAGAAAGTAGTATTTATTAAGAAGACAGAAAAGCTCCCACAACGGGAGGGAACCTGGAAGAAGTTTGCCCTGTCTATACAGTTTTGCTGCCTGATATTTTTTTTTCATTTTACATTGTAGTATGAGTATTTTGCAGTTACTTTCTATGAAAATATTAGAGTAATTTAAGGTAAAGGAGGGAATTTAATTCATCAGGAGAGAGCTTTCTGGAACAGGCCCTGAAGCTCCTTCATTCTCTGCCCACCTGTTGGCTGCCCCCCTGGTGCTTGGACTTCTGGGACCCTCACAGGCTGCAGGCTAGTTCACTTTCTATCATAGGCATGGGACAAGGGCAAGTTCCCTAGGCTGTAGTAGAGTCAACCCACCCAGCTGCTGAAAAGCGATTCCCTGCCTCTTAATTGCTTGCTAGAGATGCCCTCACATCACTTTCTAAGATCACGGTGCTCGTTCTGAACAAGGAATTGAGCACTGAAGGCAAGAGGAGATGATACTAAAAGGCACTTACTTATCTGCTGCCTGATATTATCCTTCAGGCTACAGAAGATAATTTAAAAATACTCTTTAAAATATAAAATTATTTTTAAAAATTTCAAGTCATTACTAACAAGTAGCTAGTTGGCCAGATTATAGAGAGTTTGAATTGTATCCTGGGGCTTGACAAATTGAGACTCTGGGTTCATGGTAGTCCTCTTTGATTGGTGATTCATATAAACCGATACATGTCATTATACATTTTATCCAGTAATCATACTGGATGCAGGCAAGTTGAGAGATTTGCTACCAGGTTCTTGGAAGGGAGGTAGAGGTAGCATGTGTGACTGAGGTCATAAAAATTCACTTACTATGATATACTCTTTATACTGTACACAAACCTCTCAGTGGAAAGTGATCTGGGTTCTAGATTTAGTTTTGTTTTGGTTTTGATTGGCTGAATGATCTTAGACAAACACTTAACTTTCTGTGTGTCTTGGGTGCCTTCTCAGTGTAATAGGTTTAATACTTCCCAGTTAGCCGGGCTCAGCGGCTCAGCCTGTAATCCCGTGCCTTTGGGAGGTTGAGGTGAGTGGATTGTCTGAGCCTGCGGGTTCGAGACCCGCCTGGGCAGGCGAGACCTCATCTCCACAATAAATCAAAAAATCAGCCGGGCGTGGTAGTGCGTGCCTGTAATTCCAGCTACTCGGAAGACTGAGGCAGAAGGATCGCCGGAGCCCAGCAAGTCGAGGCTGCGGTGGCCGGGAGCAGCCGCTGCACTCCAGTCTGGGCGACAGAGTGAGACTCCAACTCCAACTCCAAAAAAAAAAAAAAAAAAAATACTTCCCAGTTTACCTAGTAGGATTTTTGTGAAACTTGAAGTTGTTGATCAATACGGAAACACTCTGAAAAATTAAAATGCAATATAAAGATATTATTAGCTAAGGGCTTTTATTATACAACTCCATAAAAAAATTTGGAAAATGACTTGAATACACAATTTGTTTTCCATGTAGATTCGAGTATGTGACTGACTATTGTACTTAGAAGTATGTGGAATAATTTTCTTTGTAGATATACATGTAGACAAACTTCTCATAAGAAAAATTAAGCATCTTTACAGAAGCAAAAGAAGTTGATCTCATAAAAGTAGAGAGTATAATACTAGTTACTAGAGACTAGCAAGGGCAGGGCAGTAGGGGGAGATAGGGAGAGATTGGTTAAAGGATACAAAACTATAGCGGGGGGGAGAAATAAGTTTTAGTGTTCCACAGAGCTGTAGGATGACTAATTTATTATATACTTTCAAATAGCTTGAAGAGAGCATTTTTAATGTTCCCAACATAAAGAAGTGATAAATGTTTGTGGTGATAGCTATGCTAATTACTTTGATTTGATTGCTATAGATTGCATGTATCAAAGCATCACTATATACCCCAAAATATGTACAATTATTATGTCAATTAAAAAAATAAAAAAATAATAAAATTAATTCCCTCAGAAGAGGATTTAAAAAACTGATCATCTTTAAAGAGATATATCACTAAAAGTATTCATTACTAAGAAGAAGATAGTTTATGCTCTACACAGCCTAATTTCATCCTTTTATAATCATGTTTGAATTTGCATTTAGGCATCTGGGGATCCTTGAGGCAAGAAGTGTACAGGAATTATGGTCCTGTTTCTGGGACCTAGGACAGTGTCTGGAAATGGTAGGCATTCAGTGCTTACTGGATGAATGAATGAAAACCGGTGCTAGACATGGGTTTTAAGTATTTAGTGGGTGAGATAATAGGTTACTGATATCTATTAGAGAAACTGCTATGTACCAGTTAGAGTTCTAGGTTTCAGCTCCATATGCTATAATGTTTATCAAAAATCCATCTTGAAATATTCCATTGACTATTGCATGATAAGACACAAAAGACACAAAAATGAAACATGGTGGGAGTGAAGGAGTTCAGATAAACCATGGACTGTGTTGTAGAACTTATCCAAGGTATGAGACACACATACCTATCCAATACATGCATATGAAATGAAAATACACAAACATATCAAACACATGCACAAACACAACATATGTTCCCATTGCTTGATTTGATTGTAGAAACCAATAATTTTGAGGTCAACTTGGAAAGAACAAATCTTGTTTTATAGTTGAAGAGAGATGTTGAATGGCTTTGCTTAAAGCAATGTGACAAATTAGTTGTGTCTCATTTCCCTTAATGAATACATAGGGGGCCTGGGGCTCTCATTTGGGCTGGAGTCCAGGAGTCTGAACTGGGCAGGTGAGTATGCAGAAGCAATGAGTGGCTGCAGGCTGTCAAAGTAAAGTCCGAGTCCCAGCGATGTCAGTCCAAAGGTGAAGGAACTGGAGAGAGAGAAAGTTAGGATAAGGTGGTTTAAGAAGTAGGTCTTGGAGGGGTCTCCCAAATAAGACTCTGGGAAGGGGGGGGGGAGAGAGAGAGAGAGAGAGAGAGAGAGAGAGAGAGAGAGAGAGAGAGAGACAGCGTTTTACTAGGGACCTGCCACCCAAACTATCAAAGATGCTCAACTAGTTCAGACACATGCAGATTAATACCTAGAGCTTGGGTGTTCTGACTCCTAGACAATTTCTGAAAGCTGAAACTAGCACAGAAAATAAAAATCAATATATTCTGTCAGTAGGACAATATACCAAGCATCTTCTAGAAGCAAACAAACCAAAGCAAAAGATTAGCTTGGTGGATCTTGTGATGGGTGCTACCCAGATCCCCCTTTAGGAACAGAGAACTGATTCTGTTAGCTGGAGTGTCCCAGGTTGTCAGCCACTTCCAGGCAATTGCCTCTGCTGCAGAAACCCCTTCTTGGGACCGCCTGGATCCAATGACTGCTCAAACAAGAAGGTATAGACTTCTCATGCCAACTCAGAGTAACTTGGAAGGGTCACCTGGGCTTCAGAGTTTCAAGTGGGATGGGTTGAGAACTGTGTTGAGACTGCATCATAAACTCAACTTCTTCTTCTGCCCGTTTCTGCTTCCTTCCCTTCTCTTCCCCAGATATTGATCCCAAGAACACTCCCCAATAAACATCTGCAAATTAATCTCCATGTCACATTCTGCTTCTCAGGATCAGACCTACTTCTCATGGCCTGATGCGCTTTCCCAGCTGACAACCTACATTTGATTATCTCAATGACCTTGTGAGGTAGGCAAGACCAGTATTTTTTTTTCTTCCCATTTTACAGATTTGGAAACTAAGACTGACAGAAGGTTAGTGTCATAAACAAGAACCCATGACTAAGAAGTGGCAGAATAGATAATTTGACCTGAACTCTTTTGATCCCTGATCTAGCACTCTTATAAACATATGAAAACGAGACAGTTCTGAAAAATATAAGATGGAGATTTATGGAAAAATCACAGGCAGAGAAGTAGAAAAATAGTCCTAAGGAGCTACTGAAGCACAAATGAGACATACAAAAGTAACTCTGGAAAGTCACAGTGGTGGCCATGCCGCTGGGGAGCTCTCCGAGGTAGTAGAGATGAGGGGTGTGGTGGGTTCTGAGAACGGCTCTGCTCTGTCTCAGGTGAACTGGTGAAAGCTGAGAGACCTGGTGGCAGTGTCTAGATTGGAAGATCTTGCCTGAAACGGAAAATTAATTTTTCTGTGCCAGATTTCATAGTTCTACATGAACTACACCACTTCTGTCAATATATTAATCTTTTGTTAGTAAAGGATAATTTCCTATTTGGTCACATGAATTATGCATGTGGAAAACACATATATTTAAACATATAATTTTACATCATGTGTATTTAATTTTATATCATAAGTATAGAATTTTATGTCATATGTATAGTATTATATCATTGCATATATAATATATCATTGCATATAATCTTGTATAATATAGGATTATATATCATATGTATGGAATTATTTCGTATATAATTTTATATCAGCACACAATTATATATCATTGTATATAATTTTATATATGTATATAATTTAATATCATATGTACAGAATTATATCATTTGTATCATTGTGTATCATATGTCTAGAATTTTACGTCGGTATGCAGTTTCATATAATATGTATATACTTTTAAATCATACGTATGTGATTTTATAGCGTGCGTCACATAGGCTGTGTATACATATGTGTAACGTTTTCCCCCCACCGACTGCTTTCCATGGCTTGTCGCTCAGACTGTCGCACAGGCATCCGATGTGTCGTCGGCTGCACGGGCGGTTTCCCGACGCGTCCAGCTGACACTGGTTTCTAGAGGAATCGCCGCGCTCTGGGGCTCGGGCGGGAGAGCAGGGCGCCCCGGGCGCTTTCTCGCGGCCGCCTCCCCGCGCCCCTCGGCGTTGGCCCTGGGCGCCGCCGGGCAGCCGCGGCCGGGCTCTTCGGGCAGTGCTCTTTGGGCAGGACCGAGCTTCGCCCGCCGCCCTCCGGCTCGGCCCGGCTCCCTGCAGCAGACCGCAGGGCAGGGTGCAGGGCGACGAGGTGGCCGGAAGAAGGCCGGCCGCTCTCGTGCCTGTGACCCGCGGGGCGGCCCCGGAGAGCGGGCGCGGACTCCGCTCCTACCCGGCGCCGAGCGGATCGCGGCCCTCCCCGGCCCTGTCGCCTCCCCTGCAGACGGAGGCACGTTCCCCACTTTGAGAGCTCGCTGGGTTCCTGGGGAAAACCACCACAGCGTTTCCAGAGCGTGTTTCTCAAACACCAGCGTCAGGGGATCGCAGAATTACAGCAACAAATGCTACGAGGTAATATTTCCCAACAGACACGCTGAAAAATAATCCAAATAGGACCATTAAATAATAATCCTCATTAAACCCAAACCAAAGCATACACAATCATTCTTAAAAGTGTATGGGGGGGGGTGATTTAAAAGAAGACTAATAATTCGCTCATTAATTTGATTGGATAATTACACATTATTGGTCTTTCCAGAGTAGTGCATTAAAAAAATTATTAAAAATGCCTTTTAGATTTGTCCCATCCAAAGTGCACATCAGGTGTGCAGAGAGCTTTTTAGCATGCAAAAATGAATCACAATATTAGACAATGTGCTTTTTTTTTTTTTCTACGAGAAGGCAGCCTTTCCTAAAACATTAATCTGCTGCAAAAAGACGCTTCTAATTTAGAAGAAATTAGTCGTGGAGTCTACTCAGCAAATACCTCTGCTAAGGCTTCATTAGTATGTATTTTCACATAATTCAATTAGCCAAAACACATACGCATGCTAGCAGAGCCTGTGCGCTGCTCTGGGAGTGTCAGCAAGGCTTTAAGCAGATCTGAAACAAAATTGCATAAATGGCATGTAAAGCTCTGTGCATACAAAGATACCTTCAGGGTTCTAATAAATTCATGAAACTTTTTAAAGTATGATTTCCTAGCAGGCAATCACTTTTAATTAACAGGATCACCTACAGCAACACATGTCCTTCAAAAACTTACATTATTTTTTCTTTTTGAATTTCAAAGTTTCTGTAGTAAAAGTTGAATAGCTGAGTAGCTTAACCTCAAAAGGATTCCAGGCTTTTATGACAGTTATAAATCACTGTGGTGCCTTCTTTATAAGAAGAAAAGATTCTTAACACAACAGAGAAAGAAGGAAATCTCTTTTTAGTCATAGCTAGAAGCAAGCATTTTCTCCAAAGGTCAAAAAACTTTTCCTCAGTTAAAGAATAATTTTAAGGACATTGCAGCTACTTGTACAAGTAATCTCTTGTAATTTACTCTATGAATTAAACATTCAATTTCCAGGATTGTGATTTGACACGGTATGGACTCCCCTCTTTCTGGAGTTGGCTTTGTAGAGTTTTTTTCCTGTTTAGGTTTTAGTAAACATGGTTCTGTGCTGAATGCAGGGTCTTATGCTTAATGAGCCCCTCTCCTTGAGGAAAATCAGCATCTATATATTCGCCAAAGGATTCATTTGGGTGGTTCTTGCCATTTCTTTTTCAGGCCTTTGTTTGAAAGACAGAGACATGCTCATAGGATGTCTAGGGCTAGTGGTAAGGTTGCAGAAATCTGAAAAAGAGACCCTGATGATTCTGAGATAAGGGAAGAGTAAGGGATGCCAAAAACAAAAAAACAAACAAACAAAAACCCCGTTCACCTTCCTCCCCTTGTCCTCCAAGAACCTGAGTCTAAGGGTAAGTGC
>NW_007256989.1:420875-463732 GCF_000164805.1 Carlito syrichta | reverse complement strand
AGATTTGGAAGCTCCCTTTGTTTGTGATTTCCCCCAATGCAATGGGGTAATGGTAATCAGGTGGAAGTTTTAGGGGTGTAGAATTAGGGTAGTGACTTCTGTTCTTCTGAAAAACAGTTAAGATAACTGCAGGGTGGAGATTGCATTGTCTGAAATCCAGAAATGATGCAGCCAACTGTCATTACCTCTTACCCAGGTAAATGCAGCAGCCTCCCTGTGGTCCACCTGCTTCTGGCATTGGTACTCTCAAACCTGTTCTCCATAGACTCCATTCATTGGGTTTTTGAGGCATTAGCTTGGCCACAGACTATTAGATGTTAGGAATACAAGACTTTTTCAAAACCTCATTTACTTCCAAGTTGAATTCTCTCAGTAGTTTCCTATTACCTTTAAGATAAATTCTAAATGCCTGAATTTGGCACAAAACTCCTTGATGATTTTACTCCAGCATATATTTCCAGCGTTAACTTTTGTTCCCTTTTTGCCTCTCAACCTGATTCCAGCTATATTGAACTGTTAGGTCCCGCCCTCCACTACAGGGGCATTTTCTTTCCCATCTATGTTTTTAAAAAGTATATATATATGTGTATATATATAAAGGGGGTGCCAAACAGTATATACACATTTTAAATATGATGTTCATTCAAAAGATGGCATTATTCAAATGAATGGTTAGCATCACCATGCGCCAGGCAAGACCGTCAAAGAAAATGGAGGAAGCATGGTTGAACGAATGTTATACTACACATTACTACAGTAATTCAATGCAACTTTGAAAAGTAATACATAGATAACATAAAAAAAAAGTTTCCTATGCTTTTTTCTAGTACTTTTAAAATTTAACTTTTTTTTAACAGTTGTATCTTTGATCTGGTATTTTATTTTTGGTGCAAAGTAGTAGAGATGCAGCTTAATTCTTTTTTAACGTTTCTATCCAGTTGTCATGACAATTTTATCAAATCAGCTATCTTATGAATTTCTCTATTGTCATTTTAAGAAATGTGTATACATATTTTGACACCTCCATACATATATATAATATATTTATATAATATATATATTATATATATATTTTTAACATGGCTTTTTAGTTCCACTCTCTGGAAGATCTTTTTCCCTCTTTTCCTCCGTTTGAGTCAAAGGCCACCCTAGTTCATACCTGCTCATTCTCTAAGGTCCCACCTAATCATCATCCCTTCACATCCTGTAGGAAGCCCTCCCTGACTCTCCCAAACTGTAGACTCTCTTAACACCGCTTCTGTTCATTTCAGGCAGCTCTCATTTCTTCAGTGAATATTTGTTAAACAGTTACTCTGTGTCAGGTACTGTTCTGGGGATACAATGATGACCAAGGTAGACCTACATTCTAATGGAGATTATATTTTAGTGGAGGAAATAAACACAATATAACTATTCAAATAAGAAAATAAATAAATGAGAATTTGTAGTTGCGGTAATTGTGGTGAGGATAAGGTGGCTCACTTTAAGTTAAGGTCTCTGTGAGGTCACAGGTGAGCTTATATATAAATGAGAAGCAGCAGCCAGCCCAAGGATATCTAACAAAAAGTCATTCCATATGCAGAAAGGAATTCAATGCAACTTGTAGAATTAGGGTAGTGATTTCTGCTCTTCTGAAAAACAGTTAAGATACTTGCAGGGTGGAGATTGCATTGTCTGAACCATTGTGGGGAGGAGTGAGGAGCAGCAATACTGTCCATCCAGAAATGATGCAGCCAACTCCACCACACAAAGTCCCTGAGGTAAGAACAAGCTTGATGTGTTTAAAGACAGTGAACCAATGTAGCTGTTGTCTCCCAGCCGTGTCTTAGCTTTCATGGCCTGTCTTCAT
Organism: Carlito syrichta; assembly: GCF_000164805.1. NCBI lineage: Eukaryota > Metazoa > Chordata > Mammalia > Primates > Tarsiidae > Carlito > Carlito syrichta. The sequence goes on along the minus strand of NW_007256989.1, from coordinate 461,883 downwards.
CTGGGATCCTACTAGAAGGCCCATTTGACTGTCTCACTAAGCAATGTACTACAATGAAGTTTTAATCAGAAATAAAGTTGTTTTGACCTCCAGGTGCTACTGCTTTGTTTAATTTCTCAATTTGTTCAGAATTTAGGCAGGATAAATTTGAGGGACCATTTGAGTGCCGCCATTTATGGGCCCCTCAAAGACTTCAACATTAGTGAACATAACTTGTAAAAATTTGTTTTCCAGTGTGGTTTTTTTCTTTATGTAGCTTATGGAGTTTCATTTTCTAGGTAGCATTTTTATTTTTACATAGTCAAGTTTATTATTGTATTTCTTTTGGGGAAAGGATTGGGCCATAATGAAGCTTTCTCATTTTGAAATCTTAAAAAAGTTTCCTATGCTTTTTTCTAGTACTTTTAAGATTTAATTTTTTTTTTAACAGTTGTATCTTTGATCTATCTGGTATTTTATTTTTGGTGTAAAATAGTAGAGATGCAGCTTAATTCTTTTTTAACGTTTCTATCCAGTTGTCATGACAATTTTATCAAATCATCTATCTTATGAATTTCTCTATTGTCATTTCCAGGTATGAGAAGAATGATGTTGGTAATTTAATGGGTACTGCGTTGAATCTGTAGATTGCCTTTGGTAGGATGGACATCTTAACAATGTTGATTCTTCCCATCCATGCACATGGAATATTTTTCCATTTGTTTGTGTTTTCTCAGATTTCTTTGAGCAGTGTTTTGTAGTTCTCATTGTAAAGGTCTTTCACTTCTCTGGTTAGGAAGATGCCGAAGTACTTAATTTTTTTGGTGGCTATTGTGAATGGATTATACTTTTTATTTGGTTCTCTGCCTTCTTTGTTGTTGGTATATAAGGATGCAACTGTCTTTTGCACATTGATTTTGTACCCTGAGACTTTGTCAAAGCCCTTTATCAGTGAAAGCAGGTTTTTGACAGATTCTCTTGGATTTTTGGGGTATAGGATCATATCGTCAGCAAAGAGGGATAACTTAACTTCCTCTTTTCCTATTTAGATAATTTCCTTCTCTTGTCTAATTGCTCTAGCTAGGACTTCCAACACAAGGTTGAACAAGAAGGTTGAGAGTGGGCAGCCTTGTCTTGTTCCAGTTTTCAGGAGAAATGTTTCCAGTTTCTGTCCATTTAGCAATATGTTAGCTGTGGGTTTATTGTAAATGGCACTTACTATTTTGAGGTATGTTCCTTCTATACCTAGGTGTTTGAGGGTTTTTATCAAGAAGGGATGCTGGATTTTACCAAAAGCTTTTTCTGTATCTAATGATATAATCCTGTGGTTCCTGTTTTTACATCTGTTGATGTATTTAATTACATTTATGGTCTTGCGGATATTGAACCAGACAACGAGAGCCAAAACAATCCTTAGCAAAAGAAACAAATCAGGAGGTATGACACTCCTGGACTTCAAACTTTACTATAAGGCTACAATAATCAAAACAGCCTGGTATTGGTACAAGAACAGGCATACAGACCAATGGAATAGGATAGAGATTCTATCAAAACCTCAATTTCTCACCCAACTCATCTTTGGCAAAGCCTCCAACAACAAACACTGGGAAGAGGAGAACCTATTTAGTAAATAATGGTCCTGGGAAAACTGGCTGATCACATGCAGAAGATTGAAACAGGATCCTTACCTATCACCATACACAAAAATTAACTCTAAATGGATCAAAGATCTAAATGTAAAACCTCAAACTACAAGAATCTTAGAAAATGCAGAAGACACTCTTATGGAATTTGGAACTAGCAACAAATTCCTGATCAAAACCCCAAGTGCCCATACCATAGGAGATAAGATAGACAAGTGGGACCTCATCAAACTGCCAAACTTCTGCAAAGCAAAATAAACCATTAAGAGAGTGGGGAGGCAGCCCACAGAATGGGAAAAAATATTTGCCAACTGTATATCTGACAAAGGCCTAACATCTAGGATGTACAAGGAACTCAAACACGCTGAAAGGAGAAAAGCAAACAGCCCCATTAAAAAGTAACAAAAGACATGAATAGACACTTCTCAAAAGAAGATGTATGGGAAGCCAACAGACACATGAAAAAGTGTTCAGCCTCACTAACCATCAGAGAAATGCAAATCAAAAGCACATTGAGATACCACCTAACCCCAGTAAGAATGACCATCATTAATAAAACAAACAACAACAGATGCTGATGAGGATGCGGAGAAAAAGGAACGCTTCTACACTGCTGGTGGGAATGTAAACTAGTGCAACCTCTTTGGAAGACAGTGTGGTGATTTCTGAAAGAACTAGAAATTGACCTTCCATATGACCCAGCAATCTCTCTATTGGGGATATATCTGGTGGAACTCAAAGTCATTCTGCCAAAAAGATTCCAGCACACACATGTTTGTTGAAACTCTATTCACAATAGCAAAAACATGGAACCAATCATGCTGCCCATCGAAGCTGGACTGGATTAAAAAATGTGGTACACATACACAATGGAATATTATGCAACCACAAAGAAGGACAAATATATGGACTTCACAGCAACTTGGATGAATTTAGAGTATATCATACTCAGTGATCTATCACAGAAAGAAAGAACAGAGTACCATATGTTCTTACTCATACGTGGACCTTGAACAATTACTGTAATCCTGTAAGAAAGGAATTGGCAGTAGTGGGAGACTGCCAGGAAGGGGGAGTGGGATTGGCAGTTGAGGGAGGGGCACATCTCATCAACAAGGGTACCTGCATAATGAACATTTGTATACCTAACACTGAATTGTACCCCACATCTTTAAAATAAAAGAAAAAAGAATTTAAAAAATTGACTGGGCTTGGTGGCTCAGCCTGTAGTCCCGGCACTTTGGGAGGCTGAAGTGAGTAGATTGCCTAAGCCTGCGGGTTCCAGACCAGCCTGGGCAACTTGTGAGACTGTATCTCTACTATAAAACAAAAAAATTAGCTGGACGTGGTAGCGTGCATCTGTAGTTCCGGATACTTGGAAGGCTGAGGCGGAAAAATTGCTAGAGCCCAGTTGGTCGACAGTTGGGGTGGCCGTGAGTGTGCCACTGCACTCCAGCCTGGGTGGCAGAGTGAGACTCCAACTCAAAACAAAACAAAAAGAGAATAAAAAAATTAAAAACAACAGCAACAAAAATCATCTATCTTTTTTTCACAGAATGTCATGGCTAACTTCATTAGAAATTGCATTTCTTTATGCTTTTAGGTTTATTTCTGGTGCTATATTCTGCTTTATTTATGTATGTTTTTAATCTTTTGCCATTATTCAGTTGTTATTACTGAATCTACATAATATGTTTTATATTTGTCAGGGTTAGTCATTGCTCACTGTTTTTTCTTTGTAGAATTTTCTTAGATATTTATGTCTGTTTACTTTTGTTTATCTGAAGATGTCTTCACTTTGCCCTTAATCTTAATGGTTTATCTAAATCTACCAATTATAGCTTGATAGTTATTTCTCCTCAGCATTGTGGTAGATATTGTTCCACTGATTTTTGGCTTCCATTGTTGCTGTTAAAAGCATGCTTACTGTCTAATTATCATTCCCTTGTGAGTGGTCTGTTCTTCTTCTCTGGTTGCATTTAAGAATGCATTTTTGTCTTTGATGCTTTACCATGATTTGTTTAGTTGGGGATTTCTTTTGATTTGCTTGGTCTTAGTTGTGATTCTGAAATCTGAGGATTTATGTCTATCATCAATTCTGAGAATTAAGCAGTCGTTTTTGTCTCTAGGCAGTCATTTTTGTCTCTCTCTCTCATTGTCTCTATTTCTTTCTTCTGAGGTTCTAATGAGATGTGTATAAGACCTTGTCATTTTATCTTTCATGTCTATACATCTTTCTCTACTTCTTCTCTGCCTACTTCTGCTCTAAACTCGATCATTCTTTCTCTTCCTGGGTAAATCCAATCACTTTCTGGATTAAACACCATTTCTGTGCTGATAGCTCCTAAACCTTATTTTCTGTTTTTTTCATTGATACATAAATATTTAAATGCTTATATATTTAAATGCCTATTTGCCATTTCCATCTGGATATCTCAGAATTAAACTGCTCATGTTCTAGCCTTCTTTCATTTCAGAAAATGACATCTTTTTTAATCTAACAAATTATACCAGAAACCCAGTAATTTTTACACCTTTCTGAACCCTATACTCAGTCAATACAATGTTCAAATGTTTAAAATAGTATTGAACCTATCTTCTTCACTTTACCTTTTCTTGTACTTCCTTCATCCAAGCTATCCTCCTGTATCATCTAGTCTTCTGTCATGGCTCTAACTGGACTCCTCCCATTCACTTAATTTCCCTCCAATCCCTTTTTCAATCAGAGAGATTTTCTTAAAGTGTAAATGAAATTGTGCTCTGGCTTAAAAACCTTTTAATACCTTTCTATTGCACTTAAAATAATAATTGTTAATATGTTCCATAAATATTTACATGATCTGGTCCCACATCAACTTCTCTAACATCATTTCATGCTAATCTTCTTCTTTATTACTACATTAGAAGCATAAGAATACATAAGATAGTTATATTATAAAATGACCATCTTAATTCTAGGAATATATTTTTCTCAGAAATATATTTTGTCTGATATTAATATTGAAAATCTACCCTTATTCAGATTAGTATATACCTGGAATACTTTTTCATACTTTAATGTTTACCTTTTTTATTCCTTATATTTAAAGTATATTAGTTGTAACCAACATATAGTTGGGTCTTCCTTTTTATTCAGAGTGACAATCTCTCTTTTTAAAATTGGAATAGTTAGGACATTTACATTTAATGTAATTCACGATGTGGTTGTGTTTTAACCTACTATCTTACTGTTTGTTTTTCATTTGCTCTATTTTCTTTTTTTCTGCTTTTTTTTTCAAAGGAGTAGCTAACTTTGAATATTCTATTTTGTCTACATTATTTGTTTATAAGCTATACTTCATGCTTAATATAAGAAATTGATAACATTTTCTTCTCTATTTCTTTGTGTTTTTGGCATCCATTGCATTTCTACATATGTTATAACTAGCACAATACATCTTTGCTTTTTCCGTGAGCAATTATATCCTCAAGGAATTAATATATAAAAAACTATTTAATATTTACATAATTTTTGTATTTTCAATGTTTTTTATCTTTTAATTCTGAAATACTTTATTCTCTGAAAAAAATATTTATTTAATCTTTATTTTTGATACATACCTTCATTGGCAATAGAGTTCTAGATTGGCAAGGTTTTTTTTTTTTTTCTTTATTCAGCATGTTGAAGATGCATTATATTTTCTTCTTGCTTTCATTGTTTGGATGGTGTGTCTTTGTCCACTGACTGCTTTTTATCTTTATTTTTGAGTTGAGTTCTCACTCTGTTGTGCAGGCTGGGGTGCAGTGGCACAATTACAGCTCACCACAGCCTAGACCTCCAGGGCTCAGGTAATCCTTCCACCTCAGCTCCTTGAGTAGCTGGGGCTACAGGTATCCTCCCAAAGTGGAGGATTACAGGCGTGAGTCATCACACTTGGCCTCACCAGCTGCTTTTCTTTTTTCTTTTTAACTTATAAAGAACAGAAATTTATTTTTTCACAGTTTTGGAGACTAGGACCCTCAAGATCAAGTCACCAGCAGTTAGTACCTGATAAGGCACTTCTCTCTGCTTGTCCTCGTATTGCATAAAGTGAAAGGGCTAAAAGGGCCTGTGAGGTTCCCTAAAGTTCCTTTTTAAGAGCACTAATCCTTTTATAACCTAATCACCTCCTAAAGGTTTCATCTCTTAAAACTATCATAGTGTTGACTAAGTTTCAAGTGAATTCTGGGGAACACAGTCATACCATTGCACCTTGTAATCCTGGAATTAGTTGTGCTTGATCGTGGTGACAAATATTTTTATTAGTACACTCCTCAGACAATTTTTTAATGCTTAATTTAGAATGTTTGCATTTGTTTCCACAAGTGAGATTGAGGAACAGCTTTTCTTTCTCTGCTTTGATAAATTGTTGAATGGAGCTGTAGTAGATCTAGAAAAGAACCAAGGATTCTCATTTTTTATAATATGTTCTGAGCACAATTTGTTCATTTATTTTTTAACTTCTTTTTTTTTAATTTTAAAGATGTGAGCACAAATTTGCTGCTTTTCAAAGTTTCCTCGTTTTCACTTGTTTATTGCAATTTGGTTATGATACGCCTTGGTGTTTTTTCTTTTTTTGTTTTTGTCTACCCTGCTTGGGGTTTGTTGAGCTTCTCAATATCTGGGTTTATTTCATCAAGTTTTGAAAATTTCTGATTCTTTTCTTTTCTTTTTGAGTTGGAGTCTCACTCTGTGGCCCAGGCTGGAGTGCAGTGGCATGTTCATGGCCACCCCAGCATCGACCTGCTAGACTCAGGCTATCCTGCCTCAGCCTTCCAAGTAACTACAGGTGTGCGCTACAATGCCTGGCTAATTTTTTGGTTTATTGTAGCGATGAGATCTCGCCAAGTTGCCCAGGCTGTTCTCAGACCTGTGGGCTCAGGTAATCCCCTCACATCGGCCTCCCATTAAGTACATTAAGGTGGCAGATTGACAAAAATAATACTATAGCTGTTGCTTAGTGGGTCAAACGAGCCCAGCCTGATTATTTCTTTAAATGTTTTTCCCTTCCCTAGTTCCTCAGTTACAGATGTGTTATGCTACTCAATATGTTACAGGTACTGAAACTGTTTCTTGTCCTCATTTATTTTGGATAGTTTTTATTGCTCTGTCCTCAAGTTCATTGACTTTATTTTTGCAGTATTAATCTTCTGATAACTCTAGTGAATTTTTTATTTGAGATGTATTTTTCAGTGAAAGATGTTTCATTTAGTTCTTTTTAATGATCCTCTATTTATTTATCTATCTTCCTTTAAATTCTTTGGCATTATTTATAATAGCTGTTTTCAATGTCCTTGTTTGCTAATTCCATCACCTCTGTCATTTCTGCATCTGTTTCTATTGACTTATTTTCCTTCTGGTTATTGATCACATTTTTCTGCTTCTTGTCATGTTTTGTATTTTTTACTTGGGTGCTGGAATTGTGGTCCTCACATTATTGAATGTCTGGGTTCTGTTGCCATCTTTTAATTAGTATAAAGTTCTGGTCTGGCAGTGAGTTACATTAATTGAAGATCAGCTTGATTTTTTTTTGTACCTTTTTTTAAAAAAGCTTTTAAAGAGTGGATCTAGAGTAGTTTTTATTCGAAGGCTAATTTAGCTCTACTACTTAGGTGAGATACTTCTGGAATCTACTGAATAACCAGGTCTCTCCATTTTGACTGGTTAGAACTTGAACTTCTAGCACTGTGTGAGCTCTTATTCAGTTGCCAATTCCCTAGTTGTTCTGTGTCTGGCCTGTGGATTTTCACCCTGTGTACTAACAATATATTATTCAGCAGCAGATTCAATGAGTCTGTACAGAAGACTTTGGCTCTTTTTTCTAGGTTATACCTCTCTGGCTCTCTGCTTTATAAATTCTAGGTGATTCTGCTTCCCTGAATTCTTATTTTTGTCTCATCTACTCATTGTGATTGCCATACTCTGCTTTGGTATCCTCCTTGCACTGCAGTCCAGAAAATGCCCCCAGGCAGAAACCTGGGATTTAGCAAACCCAAGATCACACATTTGGCATGTGGAAGAGCCCACATTCAAGCCCAAGGCTGTGAGTCTCTAGAGCCCATATTCTCTTTCCTAACTACATCACAGAGCAATTCTTGTTGGTTTTCCAGACTGCAAGATTCAGAGGCTACATGAATGAAATGCTTGCTATCAGAATAAAGTGATATGCAAAATATCAAGGGTCCACTGGACAAAGCAGATAAAAGAACTGAGCTTGTAGACAAGCACTAAGGAAGAAGATAATAGTAGGAAGAAATGGGAACATACACAATAGGTGGAATTATTATTTTCCTTTTCACTTTTATAATTTTTGAATTTTTTTTACCTCAACTGATAAGCAACATTAAGTACATTAAGGTGGCAGATTGACAAAAATAATACTATAGGTGTTGCTTAGTGGGTCAAACGTGTGCATCCTGAACTACTTATTTTCAAAACATTTAACACAGTGATACCTTTTTGATGGTAACTGACCAAATGTAAATTCCACTAGGAATCATTAATGTTATTTATTTATAGTTCCCCCCCCTCTTTTTTTAGACTGGCTGACCAAAATGATAAAAACTTCAGTAAGTCAGGCACCCTGGTTGGAGAATTATAACAAGAGCAAAAACGCCTATGCTCAAATTTGCTTTTGTTCAATTTATGAAGGATCTGTCAAGCAGATAGAAGCATCCATTCTTTCAGTAACTCTAGATGTGCTAATTTCAAATGATGTTTATCTATTCATTAAAGCTATTACTCAAATGACTTCTGCTTGAGAATTTCCTTTAGAGTAAGCCACCAAGGTATAATTTGTTAAAAATATTTTTGCATGAAGACTTTTTACTAGGTCATGCTGGCCTTTCTCCCTTGTCATGCCATTACTGGTGCTTTGCTACAATAAGGGACTTGTAGAAGGTGTTATAATGCCCTTGCATTGTAACATAGCTTGTCTCCAAATGCTGTCACCTCACAGACAAATCTCCACTTTTCTTTAGGAGAGCTGGATTCCTAAAGTTTGCCGTGGACTTTCAGAGTTTCGGTTTTTTTAGTTGTTTCTTTGAGCCCCGTATAGGTAGAGTCTGAGGGTCCCCTACCTCAGCAGAGACTGTCCTCTGCTCTCCAGTTTTCCCTACCACAATCATCTTATTGAATCTCATGACCATTCAGTAAGACTCACCTGCTGTTGTTGCTGAAGGACACCTTTTTCAGGACTTTGCTGCTAAGAATTTTAAAGAACTCTGGGTAAGAGCGATTTGTCTGACTTTTCAAATTACTTAACAGCTAAGATACCAAGTTTGCAAACAGATACCCGAAATGTTTCTAGTTACCAGAAACCTTTGGTCAAGAGATTGGAAAAGAAAAAAAAAGAGTAGAAAGAGAAGTCAATGAAAATGTTAGCATGTTTTCCTTTCTTTTTTAGTCTAGAGAAATCATTGAAGAAACACTTTCTAAATGGAATTATGTTCAGTGTTACATGACTTATATATCTGGCAATTAGACCTGTGTTTTCAGATCACTTGGGTTTCACCTCTGTAAGAATTGTCAAATTGTGATGAAATCAAACATGCAGCTTTAATGGTCTACTACTAGTTTAAGCAGTGTTGTATGTGGATGGTCAAGGATTGTAAGAAAGGTGACCAGCTGTCTGTTGCTGTGTAACAAACCATTCCAGAAGATAATGTTTTAAAGCAACAGTTTGTTTCTCATGACTCTGCCTCTAGCTGTGTGGTTCTTCTGCTCCACGTGGTTTGTTTAGGAATCACACATGTGCTTCCATCTTTCAGGGCCCGGACTTCTTTACAGCATGACTACTGAGTTCCAAGAGAGCAAGAGCAGAACTTTCAAGCTTTTGCTAGGCCTGGAAATGGCACATTGTTACTTCCACTGCATTCTCTGGGTTAGAGCAAGTCACAAGGCCAGTTCAGGATACAAAGGGAGGAGAAATAGAACATCACTTCACTGGAAGAGAGCAGTACATGTGTGAGCTATGGAGAGGAGACCATCTTTGGAGACTAACACACATACATCTTAGGAACCATTCTGGTTTGCTTGGGATCATCTGGTTTATGCCCATGGTCCTGTGGTAATTAATAGCACCCCCCTCTAGTCTCAAAATTGTCTTGGTTTAAGTGACACATTGTACAGTCAAAGCATCCATAAGATACTTTCTAGAACTAAAATACTGTGATACAGATTCTAGCTGGTAAAACTGTTTGACCATGGAATGAATTGAGGGACCCAGGTTCACTCTTGATTTAATTTCTAGCAAGGTTTATCCTCAAATAAGGGCACTGATAGTTTAGCAAGTCAGTCTTTGGATTTCTGGGTCAACTGCTGACTATATGGCATTTGTGAAGTAGACTTTGAATCTGTGAAGGTCAGTTAGAGAATATAATGATCATTTCTTCTGTATCTCTGAGGTATTTTAGGTTATATTTAATCAGAAATTTTCTAACAGAGGATGGAACTCAGGCATAGCATACTTTGTGATTGCCTGTGATTTAGCTATGCCTCTGTTCAAGTCACCTGTGATGTAACTAAAGGTTAAAGTCTTGTAGGATGTTCCCTGGGCCTGGGCCCATGGAAAATTGTAAGGTAGGTCAAACATGTGTCAACATCCTCATCTCTCCATCTCCTCTCTTGGTGTCTTCCAAGCTCTTTGACCGTATCCATGTTCATAGTACTCTCTTGTCACTCTCACCCATCATGACCATCACTACAGGAGAATACCTGGGCAAGGCTCTCTTCCCAGACCTTTGATCTTGCCTCATCCTCTCTCAACAATGGCAACATTTGCTCATCGTGTTCACCATCCTTAATTTGGGAATTGATGAACTCCTCAGTACTAAGATTGAAATGATTATGAATATGCTCTATCTCTTAGGTGAGTTATTCACATTGTAGCTGTAGGCGCCTACCTATAGGATTATTCGCATTAGGTTTAATATTCCTTATTATCCTTTAAATCAAAATGAAATTTCTCAGTGTTGATCAACAGCATCTTAAAACTCCCCCTTTTGGGATTCTGTAGTGCTCAGGGCCTCTTCTTAACAATAAGTATTCTCTGTGTCTCTCTCTGTCACACTCACCCACTCACTCGCTGAGTCTCTGCTGCACTGTCTCAATCTCATTCCTTCTTCTTCACCTTGGACATCCCTACACAGTCCAGTTCTGTCTGAAAACCTTTAGTGGGAGTCCACAGCCCCACCTGCAGGAAGCATCTGGAATTAATCTTGTTGCCATAATGCTGGTAGCTGCTGTAAACTCAGGTATTTAACATATGGTCCCCCACCAGATTATACTGTAGAGAAGTGCAGTCTATGGGCTGTTATCAATCTTCAAAATGTTTGCAGCTGGACTACATGGAGAGCAGTATCAAAACTGAAAGTCGGTATGCCTGTGACTGGCATTTCTTTAGGCTCTGAAGTTTCTCACCATCAGGAGTAAGTCTCTCCCGCTTGCTCTTAACATTGAAAAGCTGAATGCAGCTAAGTACATGCATATAAACAAATGAAGCAAATGATGAATTTAATGAGTGTGACAGAGATTGTTATTTGTTCCCAATTATTTGTTTCCTCCCCATCCTTGCCAAGCTTTCTATGGGCAGGATATACTGCCTACCCTTACGTTGAGTTTGACCACATGGCTCACTTTGTCTGTGAATATGACCATAGAGTCCAACCTGAAGCTTTAAGTGTGCTTTTGTGGATCGGCTCTACCTCCTTTTGATCATCTATCCTCCATCATGAGAAAAGCGTACTCCAGCATTCTTCATCCTGGGTGCCACTTCATCCTGGGTGGTCCTTCATCCTGGGTGCCAGATAGGAAGACTTTTAGAGCCAATCAGATCTCAATGAAACCTTGAAGAGCCCGAAAAACCCAGTAGAGCTCAACAGAACTGAGCTAACCCATAGCTATCAAGTAATATGAGTAGAAAATTAATGCTAGTAGTTATAAACCACTGATATTTTTGTGGTGGTCCCAACGACAAAAGATGATAAATATGGGAACTGGTACCAGAAGTGGGTTCTGCCATAACAAAACTTCTTAAAAATTATTTTATTTTATTTTTTATTTTAAAGATGTGGAGTACAATTCAGGATTAGGTAAACAAATGGTCATTATGTAGGTAAAGTTTGGGCCTCATTTGGGTTCCCACTTCACCTGGTTTGAGATCAGGTACCCTTATTGATGAGGTATGACCCCTTCCTTCCCCTGGCAATTTCCCACTACTGCCAATCCCTTTCTTATAGTATTATGATAATAGTTCAGGGTCTGCTTGTGAGTGAGAACATGTGGTACTCACTTCTTTGTTTCTGTGATAGATCACTGAGTATTATAGACTTTAAGTCCATCCAAGTTGCTGCAAAGTTCACAATCTTGTCCCTCTTTATGGTTGTGTAATATTCCATTGTGTTTATGTACCATGTTGCTTCAAGCATTGAGGAAGCCATTACTGGAATCTGGAAAAGTGGCAACCCACATCATACACTGGTAAGATACTTGGCAAAACTATCAGAGGTGGGAAATGTACCTAGTGAATTTATGGCCTTGTATGAAGGGGCTTTGAGACAGAATGTTGGTAGCATAGGTGAGTTATTATCAGCTGCATTAGATAAGAAGCTACAACAAAGAGACAAACTGAGGAAATAATTGGCCTTTCTGCAATCAGGAATGAAAGGGAAAAGGTGAGAATTCAGGAATTCTGGGATTTGCTGATTTGATTTGTGCTACTGTTTTCTCATTTCCTTCCAATAAAAAAATCCTTATTTTAACATGTAGCCTGAGGGCAAGGGCTAAATGAGGTGTGCTGCCACTAAGACACAGCCTGGGAACAAGACCATATCGAGAACGTGGCTTGCACACCTTTTGTTGCGATGTCTGAGGGGATTAATAATGTAGCTCCCAGTCAATTATTTCAGTTGGACAAAATAGCTTAGAGCAAAAAGAAGGTCATGGTCCCAGTGAAGCCCGACAGGCATAAAGTACCTGTAATTAAGGTAGAAAAATATAGAGAGAGTGAGCTACGTGGATCGAAAACTATTGTGTCTATAGCTTTTAGCATATGAAGTTGACAGGAATCAAATAGATAAAAGACAAACAAACAAACAAAAAAACCCCCAACATTTATAATAGCCCTGTATTACGAAAAGTGTTTTAGTGTGGACTAACAAAGACTGTGAGTGAGAAGTAAAATGACCTAATGTTACAGGGACAGGAAACAGCCTTAGGAAGCTGTTCAACCTCTGGGAGAACAGGTTTTCTGATACTCTCTTCCAATATGGCCAAGGATGATAATAAAAGCAGGTGGAGTTCTTAGAGAGTGGAGGCAAGAGATATGAAGAATATCAAACTCGGGTAGTACTCCCAGGGAGTGGAAGTTGATCCTGACTGAGGAACTTTTTCTGTCAGCAATTTTTGCTTGGTGGGTTTTCAGAAGGACTATGTCCTGGTGCCTCCCATTTCTCCCCTTTATGAACAGAAGCATTTATTATTTGTTTTGTTGTGTGTGTGGGGGGGGGTGCAGAGAGACTGGGGAGAACTATTTGTATTTTAAGTTTGTAGGTCTTTGGACCAAAAGGAGCTGCAACTGGACTTGATGGAAATCATGAGATCCTAGGCTTTAAGCTCGAAGACGTGATTGAATGATACTTGATAAAAGGAAGAAAGTAAGTATTTGTTTTGTGATCATGAGGCTGATTTTGGTAACTAGTACTGTTTATAGTGATTCATTCTCTCCCTGCCCTTGCCATGCTTTCCTCTAGTTGAAATACACTTTTTCACCCCATTGACTTCTGGTTTGGCCATGTGATTTGCTTTGGCAGTGAAAAGTTAGTGGACATACATGCCTTGTCCAAACAGGATCTTTTTTTAAAAATTTTTAATTTTGAAGATGTAAGGTACAATTCAGGGTTAGGTACACAAATGTTCATTATGCATGTACCCTTGTTGATGAGGTGTGCTTCTGCCTCCCCTGGCTTGTGTGGCTTTGGCTGTCTCTACCAACCCTTGATCTTCTGCCCTTCCCTATAAGACCCTCATGCCTTGGATAATGGATGTTCCTTCATCCTGGGTGTTGGAATAGGAAGACATGTGGAATCAAACTGAGCCCAGAGGAGTTCAGAACAGCTTAGCGAAGCCTGATAAGGTCACATCTTGACCTCAAACCTCTGTGAGCAAAAAGTATTTATTCTTGTGATCCACTGAGATTTTGGAATATGTTTCTTGCTGCAGCAACAGCTGACTACTACAAAGCATTGTTAAATGAGGGAAGAAATCTTTCACAAAGGAGAAAAAGGAAATATTATGCAAGTCAACTAGATTGTGCAAGAGACCCAAGTCATGTCGTAATCCAACGATTATTACATGCAATTCTGGAACTACAAAGGAAGAAAAGAAGGAAATCAAAATATGATAATTTTAATGATTTTATACCTGAGATACAGGTTTAATTGAAGAACTGAAGGAAACATCTTTCAATGTTAGGTATTGTTTTAAAAGATTGTTAAGAGTAAACCTATGATAATGTAACTAACATGGCTGGTTAGAAAAGTGTACACATCGGTATTTCTAAAAATCAGATGCATTCTTTGTGGCATGCTGCATACATAGTTAAATTTGCCACTAGGAGACATATCAGCTGATAATAATGATATTCACTAGAACACTTCAAAGATTATGCACTATATTTTCTAGATCTGTCTAAAGATGAAAGATCTTCATGAAAAATACAAAATTTGACTGTAGATCTATTCTCAGACTTACAAAGGGAATGCTAAGTGTTGTTAAGAATAATTAGATTTAATTTAGATAAGATATGATGAGAGTCACTAGACAGGTTAAGCAAAATAATAGAAAATCCTCAAATAAAAAGCAGATTGTAGACTTTGGTAGAAAATGAAATTAATTTTGAATTTGTGCTATGCAGGTTATTTGGTATGAACTATAAATTGCTATTAATGTCAGAAAAAAATTTCAAAACACTTGGATAGCTCTAAGTCTGCTTATTTTCCTTTGTAATGGCTAAACACATTTTTAAATTACAGAGAAAATGTTTTTATTTTGAAAGTAACTGTATATGATATGCCCAATAATAGTGACATTACAATAAAAAAATAAGAAAATTAAATCAAGGAAAGAAAATATTTGCATGACTGGAAAAGAAGCAACAAGATCTAGCCACAATCGAAAGGAGATTTGAATAAATTGAGCAACATATTGCAATATTTTTTTCTTTAAATATCCAAACATTGAAAAATTTGAAAGAACTCAAGAAATACTGTACTATTAATAGATTCTGCTCTAAGAGATAATGAAAAATTTAAAGATTAATAATGCTTATATAATGTGCTTCAAACATGTAAAAACATTTTTTCATTGAATATAATTTTCATATATGGCTCTATTATAATGTTTATGCATGATATGTAAAATTCAGGATGCATTTCTGAACCTAAGCATTGCTTTAAACTTTTTTTTTACTGACAATTCCAATTGCTGCTGTGAAGTTTCTCTAAATTGAAATTAATTTAAAAATTATTTAATAATGACAGTGGCTCAACAAAGATCGTCTAATTTTATGTTACTGACGATAGAACATAGATTATGTGAAAAACTTGTTTAATTTTTTTTATTATGAAGATATGGGGTACAATTCAGGGTTAGGTATACAAACATTGATTATGTAGGCACCCTTGTTGATGAGGTATGCCTCTCCCTCCCCTAGTAGTTTCCCTCAACTGCCAATCCCATCCCCTCTCCCCTGACGGTTTCCCACTACTGCCAATCCCTTTCTTATAGTATTATAATTGTTCAAGGTCTGCTTATGAGTGAGAACATATGGTACTCTGTTCTTGTTTCTGTGATAGATCACTGAGTATGATTGACTCTAAATCCATCCAAGTTGCTGTGAAGTCCATATGTGTGTCCTTCTTTATGGCAGCATAATATTCCATTGTGTATATGTACCACCTTTTTTTATCCAGTCCAGCTTCGATGGGCAGCATGGTTGGTTCCATGTTTTTGCTATTGTGAATAGAGCTTTAACAAACATACGTGTGCAGGTATCTTTTTTTGTAGAGTGACTTGAGTTCCTCCGGGTATATTCCCAATAGGGGAATTGCTGGATCATATGGAAGGTCAATTTCTAGTTCTTTCAGAAATCACCACACTGTCTTCCAAAGCGGTTGCACTAGTTTACATTCTCACCAACAGTGTAGAAGCGTTCCTTTTTCTCCACATCCTCGTCAGCATCTGTTGTTGTCTTATTAATGATGGCCATTCTCACTGGGGTTAGGTGGTATCTCGATGTGGTTTTATTTGCATTTCTCTGATGGTGAGTGAGGCTGAGCACTTTTTCATGTGTCTGTTGGCTGCCTTCTTTTGAGAAGTGTCTATTCATGTCTTTTGCCCACTTTTTAATGGGGCTGTTTGTTTATTTCCTGTCAGTGTGTTTGAGTTCCTTGTAGATCCTAGATGTTAGGCCTTTTTCAGATATACAGTTGGCAAATATTTTTTCCCATTCTGTGGGCTGTCTCCCAGCTCTCTTGATAACTTCTTTTGCTTTGCAGAAGCTTGTTAGTTTGATGAGGTCCCACTTGTCTGTCTTATTTCTTAAGGTGTGGGCATTTAGGGTTCTGAATAGGAACTGGTTGCCAGTTCCAATTTCCATAAGGGTGTCTTCTGCATTTTCTAAGATTCTTATAATTTGAGGTTTTACATTTAGATCTTTTATCCATTTAGAGTTAATTTTTGTGTATGGTGATAGGTAAGGTTCCTGTTTCAAACTTCTGCATGTGATCAGCCAGTTTTCCCAGCACTATTTACTGAATAGGTTCTCCTCTTCCCAGTATTTGTTGTTGGGGGCTTTGCCAAAGATGAGTTGGTTGAGAAATTGAGGTTTTGCTTCTGGAATCTCTATCCTGTTCCACTGGTCTTGTACCAATACCAGGCTTTTTTGATTACTGTAGCCTTATAGTAAAGTTTGAAGTCTGGAAGTGTGATACCTCCTGCTTTGTTTCTTTTGCTAAGGATTGTTTTGGCTATTCGTGGTCGTTTATGTTTCCATATGAATTTCTGTATTGTCATTTTCAGGATGCAGTTTTTGATAAAATCCAGCATCCCTTCTTGATAAAAACCCTCAAACACCTAGGTATAGAAGGAACATACCTCAAAATAGTAAGTGCCATTTACAATAAACCCACAGCTAACATATTGCTACATGGACAGAAACTGGAAACATTTCCCCTGAAAACTGGAACAAGACAAGGCTGCCCACTCTCACCCTTCTTGTTCAACCTTGTGTTGGAAGTCCTAGCTAGAGCAATTAGACAAGAGAAGGAAGTCTGGGGTATTCAAATAGGAAAAGAGGAAGTCAAGTTATTCCTCTTTGCTGATGATATGATCCTATACCTTGAAAATTCAAGAGAATCTGTCAGAAACCTGCTTGCACTGATAAAGGCTTTGGCAAAGTCTCAGGGTACAAAATCAATGTACAAAAGACAGTTGCATTCCTATACACCAACAACAAGCAGGCAGAGACCAAAATAAAAAGCACAATCCCATTCACAATAGCCACATACACAAAAATAATGAAATACCTTGGCATCTTCCTAACCAGAGAAGTGAAAGTCCTTTACAATGAGAACTACAAAACACTGCTCAAAGAAATACAAGAAGACACAAACAAATGGAAAAATATTCCATACTCATAGATAAGAAGAATCAACATTGTTAAAATGTCCATACTACCAAAGACAATATACAGACTCAACATAATATCCATTAGTTTACCAACATCATTCTTCTAGACCTGGAAATGAAAATCTTGTTTATAACAACATAATCTGTGATTTTGCTGAAATGCAGGTAAAAAATGAATTTTATAAATGCATATAATGTATACATGTCAAGATACATCTATGCATTTTTATTTCTCATTGGCATATTTCCGGTCCATCAATTCAGCATTTAGACATATTCAATAGTAGTTTGCTATTTGCTATTTTATCTAGTTATGTGTACAAATTTTAGGTTTGCAATCACTTTGCATTTTATCATTATGAAGAAATATTTGTCAAAGAAGAACACTAGAACATTTTGCATTTAATAAATTGTTAGCTTGATTTATAGCTTATTTTTTCAGAGACAGGATTTCCTGGACTGAAGTGCTGCACAATCATGGGTCATGGCAACCTGGAGCTCCTGGGCTCAAGGGATCCTCCCACCTCAACCTTCCAAATAGCTAGGATTACAGGTGTGTGCCACCATGCCCAGCAACTTTTTTTAATTTTTGTTTTTTGCAGAGACAGGATCTTGCTATGTTGCACAGGCTGGTCTCAAACTCCTGGGTTCCAGAAATTCTTTGGATGTGACCTCTCAAAACACTGGGATTACAGGCATGAACCATCACACTCGACAATTTATTACTTTGAAATGTTTAGACTTATGATGTGTGGGTCTTCATCTGTACTCTTGTTCTGGCCCTGGAGATAATGGAGGTGTCCTTGGTGAGAAGAACTATTTTTTAACCCAATTTTATTTATTTAATTAATTTATCTTTTATTGGTAAATGAAAAGTGCATATATTTATGGTGTACAGTATGATGTTTTAATATGTGTATACAGTATAGAATGATTGTATCATTATATTGATAACTTGATATATAGGTTGGTTATATTAACATGTCCATCCCCTCACATACTTATCATTTTTCATGATGAAAATATTTATATCTACATTCTTAACAATTTTTAAGTAGGCCTTCTTGTTAAATGTAGTCTCCATG
Organism: Carlito syrichta; assembly: GCF_000164805.1. Lineage (NCBI taxonomy): Eukaryota > Metazoa > Chordata > Mammalia > Primates > Tarsiidae > Carlito > Carlito syrichta. The sequence continues at coordinate 443,470 of NW_007256989.1, read as the reverse complement.
TTGTATAGGAGCTCTCCAGAGCTTACTTTGGTCTAACTTGCAGATACATTTCTGAGATATTATTTTGCCTTTTACTAGCTGTATCCCCTTAAGCAAGTCACTAAAAGTCCCCGAATCTCATTTCCCTCATACACAGGTTTATGATGATGGTATCTTATCCACTTCTTCCCCCCAGTGTTGTTTTGGGAATCAGCTGAGGTGATGATGAGGATGATGAATATCTAGCCATATACTGTGCACTGTTTGTTAACTCTAACTATCCCAACAATTCTGAGGTAATACTACTACTGTTGGCACCATTTTATAGATAAGGGAACTGAGACATAAAAAGTTTGAGAGACTTGCCTAAGGCCGCACACAACTAGTAAGGAGTGAAGATGTGACTTGAACCCAGGCAACTTGGCTTGCATTTTATAAGCCATCAAGTATATGTATTAAATTTTGTCACAATTATCTCTTGTTTGTGAATATGTTAACTTGGATAATTGTAGTAACCGTGTAGCATCCACATTGCTAGTTTGATGGTAGAATTTTTGCCTTCCAAATTTTTCTGGAAGAGTTTGGGGCTTGTCAGTTTATAGTGTTCAATTTTTGTGGCTGAAGTTCATGGTGTAAACAGAAACTAATCTTGAAAACTTTAATTATCATCACCACTTTGTAAAAACTACTAAAAGGTTTGACAGAAGGCTGATATAATCTATGCATTGGAACAAACCCCATAAATCATGTAGTTCAACATGAATCTCTATTTATTTATTTATTGAGTTGGAGTCTCACTTTGTTGCCCAGGCTGGAGTGCAGTGGCATGCTCAAGGCCACTGTAGCCTTGACTTGCTGGGCTCTGGCGATCCTTCTGCCTCAGCCTTCCAAGTAGCTGGAACTACAGGTGCGTGCCACCTGCCCAGCTAATTTTTTGATTTATTATAGAGATGAGGTCTCACCAAGTTGCCCAGGCTGGACTTGAACCCCTGGGCTCGGGCAGTCCTCTTGCCTCGGCTTCCCAAAGTGCTGGGATTACAGGCTTGAGCCACCGTGCCTGGCCTGTGAATCCCCTCTTAATATGTTCCTGGCTCTTCAGTTATCTCAGATATACTCACTTGATTTGGTTTGTGGAAGAAATAGAAACATGATAGGAGATGAACCAATCACAAATTAGATAAATACTAATTACAGATGAGATAAATAGATAAAAATTGTGAGGGACAGAGGTTTGTGATCCTTTAAAAAACACCAAATTCACAAAAGCAAATATGGCATAGAATTTTTCTAAAATGAAGTAATGAATAACTAAACCATTTAAGCCCTTCTCAGACCCTCAATGATTTTAGAAAAAGAAAAGTAATTTATAAAGCTATTTAAAAAAAAAATCTATCCTTTTTTTTGTTCTTGAGTCAGAGTGCCACTCTGTTGCCCAGGCTGGAGTAAGTGGTATGATCATTGCTCACCATAGCCTTGCCTCTTGAGTAGCTGGGACTACAGGTGCATGCCACCGTGCTCAGCTAATTTTTTGATTTTTTTGTAGAGACGAGATCTTCCTTTGTTGCCTAGGCTCTCCCGAACTCTTGGGCTCAAGCAATCCTCCTGCCTCAGCTTCCCAAAGTGTTGAGATTACAGACATGACAACTCTACAACACATTATATTATTGCAATAGTAAGTCTAAATATAAATTCATTGTAACCTAAAAAGTTTTATAATTTTCATAATATTTCTGCCTATGGCAGGAAGAGAACTAAACTTTACAGACATATGAAGTGGTCATTTTAACTCACTTACTGGATATGAGAGGTGCATCTTGGTAGTCAATAGGTTTTAGCAGATTGGAAAAGGATATGTCATCGACCTTTGAAGTTTCCTGTGAATTTGCTAACATTAAATCCAGGAACATTGAGGTTCTACCATAACCATGTCTATTTGTTGGCTAGAGCATGTATAAGTAAAAAGATTGGTATAGGCTTTTAAGTAAATAAACCAGGATTTAGACACTCAAATATAATTCCCCCCAGGCTCTTATTCTTTATTTACCTTTATTTAAATGTTGTTTCTTTTGGGAAAATTATTCTGGAATTCCTCTCATATGTTGGAGCCAGAGTTAACTTTTTATTTGTTTGTTTTCAGAGTTGGAGACACTCAGGAAAATTGGTTACTATTTCAGCCACATTCCCTCTTTTGACTACAATTGTTTTGAGTCATGACACTTTGGTGGCAGTAAATGCCCAGCTTCCCAGCGTGACAGCAGAGGCCAATGGGCTACATCTGTGCTGTGTACTCATTAAGGGGAATCAAGAACGTTCTTTCACAGCAGCACTCACAGAAAGGACTCTGATGGGAGGCTAATGGGTGTTATGTGGAAAAAAGGTTTATATTCAAACAAATTTGGGAAACTACTTAAGAAAATCAAATGTGTCTCTGTTTTTATGCCGCAGGACTTCTCAGAACATTTAGTATGTTAATACATACTGTGATCTCCGCAGGGGGCTATTCAAAGTGTCTAACTGATAAATGTTCTGTAGAACACACTTTAAGGAATGATGCTTTGTAGTAACACTTTATATGTCCTAGTCGATACCTCCCAAAGGAATTGGTGTGTGTGAAGAAAATAAGAGGTATAATATTAAGGCTGCATCTGAATGCGAAAGGGGTGGAGTAGAAATCACTGAGCTGCACCTGTCCATCCCTTTCCTTTCTCAAATACAGGGACATGAATGGCTCCCTCCCCCACCACTTTCTTTTCTTCCCCCAAGAACAAGAAGCAGGGCACTTGGAACAAACAAAACTGCTTGTGCAAAGAATCGGACACAGTGGTTCTGAGTTCCTCTAAGGCTTGTGCTTGAATTAAAGGCGAGGCCACATAAGAGGAAATAAAAGGGTCTGCTCGGAGATCAAATGAAGCATTTGTATAGAACCTTATTCAAAATGGATACAAATGCATCAATTCTTCAGAATTATAGGTGAATCAAAGGAAAATTACATCCAAGGAGATAAAGCAGCAGCCAGCAGTCTAACCACGTATGGCTCAGAGATGCAACTTTGAAGCTTCCGGCCTGGAGTGCCAAAGAGCCAGATGTGGCAGGTGGAATTATAGCAGCTCCAGCTCAGCATCTGGAGTGTATAAATCTGTCCCACAGAAAATTAAGAGGTGCACAAGAAGGCGGGGAGAACGACCGGTTGAAAATACATTTTTAAAAGAAAAATTGCTTTGGAGAGCGTAGAACATTCTTTTTAAAAAAATAAAAATAAAAACTAGACCTAGACTCACGATTGCTCTATTTACTGGTGGCAGTGTGAAAGAATTGTATGAGGATTATTCAGGTTCCAAAATAGTAAAAACTCTGATTCCTTTTCTAGACTCTGGCAGAGAGAGAGAGAGAGAGAGAGAGAGAGAGAGAGAGACAGAGACAGAGAGAGAGAGACAGAGAGAGAGAGGAGAAAAGAAGGAAGAGAGGAGAGAAAGAAGAAAAGAATAGAAGAGAGAGAGGAGACAGAGAGAAGAAAGAAGAAGAGAAGAGAGAGAGGAGAGAGACAGAGAGGAGAGAGGGAGAAAAGAAAAGAAAAGAAGAGAAGAGAGAGAGAGGAGAGAGGAGAGAAAGAGGAGGGAGAGGAGAGGGGAGAGAGAGAGACCGACCCGAGGCAATGTTATGCTATTGTGTATATATGAGGGAAGGATGATGATGATGATGCTCTGAGGCTAAGCTCATCCTTCTGAATGAGAACTCTGATTCCACCACTCTACAAGCCTGAAGCCTTTTTGTGTAGATCTACTTCCCAAACTTCCTTCTACTATTTGGAGAACTATGATTATTTCTATGACCACAAAGACATGCAATGCATTTAAAACAGATGTCACAAATATGAACAACTTCATAATGACAACATGCAGTGTAGTTATTGCACTGCTAGTAGGCATGTATCTAGGCCACAGAATCTTCTTGCTTGAAGGGACCTTAGAGACTGACTCAATCACTAGAGATTGACCCCTCACAGTGTAGAAGCTACAGCTGAGGAATAGTAAAAAAAGTGACTTGTGTGAGGAAGATCTAGTTAGTGATAGAGTCGGAGTGGGTGTCAGGGGTCCTGAGGTTCGGATCCATGACTTCTCTCTCTTTGCGGTGCTTCCTGTCATGTCTCAGGGTCTCAAAATGCTGTCCTGTCATGTGGTTCTTCACTACCACTACCGTACAGTAGAAAGTGAAGTGAATATAGGCACGTGGTAGCTTCAGTTCCAAGAAGGTCTCCTTTGCAGTATGTAGCAACGTTCTCCGTTTTTCTTTTTCTAAGAAAAGTGACAAGAAAGGGGCTTCAACTTAAGTGTTGGGGGAGGCTTAGGTTAATGAGGAGGAAATGTTCTCTCAGGGAAGTTCTGGGAACCTCCCTGAGAAGTTCCTCAATATCTGGGCATCTGTAATCATTAGGGAGATTGTGGGTGCAGAGTGACAACCAACGAACTCAATAACACACACTAAGCCCTTCATTTCCCTTATACTGAGTGAAGGGGGAGAAAAAAGGAAAGAAAAGTAAGATGAACCCTCCAGTCTGAGTTATTATCTCAGACTATAATCTCATCTGATTCTATTCTCCCTGCCTTCAGAAGCTGATTTTACGGTCATGGTTTTACAGGACAGGTATTATCATACCTATTTGCAGATAACAAAATGGAGATTCTGAGAAGCTAAATGACTTGCTCTGAGGCAGGGTGCAAACCCAGGTAGTCTGTCTTCCACATTTTTGCGGTGCCTGTTCCTGCAAGCTTCTGCCATCACGTGTGGTAAGGGGTGACTGGGGTGCTCTAGGATAGTGCTTCCCCCAAGTGAAGAGTCTACTGTGAACATGGGCTGGGTTAAGAACGTGGCTCCTGCTTCTGGGGAAGATGTAACAGGTTAAAGAGATGGTAGATGAGGTGGCACATTGATGGAGGGCTTTCATAGGCAGGCTAAGAGAGTTGGACTAGATGTGATAGGCAATAGAGATTGTTGTAGAGTTTTGTCAGGTGACAATGTCATGAACGTGGTGGCACTCAAGGAAGATGATTCTTTCAGATAACAGCAGCAACATCATCCATGATATCATCAACAGCCTTCCTGTGCCTGATCTCTGGGGCTTCCAAATGCTGCCTGTCACCGTGAGAAAGATAAAAAGCCTTCTCCGTTGGAATCTGGCCAGCTAATCTCAGAGCTCCAGTTCAAGGAGCAAGCCAGATGTGTCCTAGCAAGGAAACACTACATGTTTGGACAAAGGCTTGTTCAGGTTTAAAATATAGCTCTGGGGCAGGTGACAATTCCTACCACATGTGTAGGGAGAGAGACTCGCAAGCTGGTTAGTGTTGCTGCTGCCATGCATGACTTTCTATGGGAACAATATGCGAGGCCAGCTCTGCACATCCCAGGAACTGTGGTGTGTGCTGTTCTCTGAGCAGCCAGGGATTAGCACATTTTGTTTGGGATCAACATCCACTTCTTAACTTCTAGTTAAATCTTATTAACTCGAAGGTTGTTTGGGCTTTCTTGACGTTATCTTATAGGGCACGTGGTAGTGAGGATAAAGCACTGAATTTGGGAACAGATATTCCAAATACTGTCCGTGTAACCTTTAAAGATTCCCCATCTGTAAGGAGATCTAAGCAAAATGTTTATAAGAGAGTGGATCTTCAACAAATTTATGTTTTTGGCTAAAGATGTGCATAAGAATCAACTTGGGAGTTTTTTTTCCAAAGGGTACAAGCTTGCCTTTATCCTGTCCTTCTACAAGTACCCTGATGGACTATGTTTGAGTGAGTATGGGCATTTGTATTTGGAAATACCTAAGGTAATTTTGATGAACAGCTCTGGCTAAAAAAACCACTGCAAAGATGTCCTTGCTCTTGCTTTATATTTTTATGAAGAACTGAGCCTAACAACATAGTATATTCATTGTCTACACCCAGCTAATTTCTGTGCATTATGATGTTACTTTAGCAATTTGTTAAAGCAGATTCTCCACTTGGAAATGGTTTAATATTTTTGTTTTCTGCAATAATTCATATTTTGAAAAATATTTATTTATATTCCATTTCATTCCAAAAAGGATTTGAGATGGTTTTTAAAAAACAACTTTTCTACATAAAATTTACTCTAATTCCAATTGACCATCTCTAATGAGGTTGAATTAAAGAAATACTTCAATCTTTGAGCATTAGTGTTTCTCCCAACATTCATGTCTCTGAACCTGCTCCCCATCTTCTTTTACTTTTTCCCTACGGACAGATATGGCATAAATGGTGAATCGTAATGCCTCTTGGGATCACCTTAATAGAAAAACAGAAATCTCCAGATTGAGGAGGCTGTGTCAGATTCTATCAAAAGGATTTGGCTAAGCAGTCTGAGAGTAAGTCAGTAGAAGGGCCGTAAATGGGAATATAAATGAGCTCATTATCATGTCAATTTTCCATCCTATATGACTGCTCGATTGTTGCAGGTGCCATAGGGTCCACCAAATGTTCACCTTTTTTCTCCTCAGTAGTTGAGTAGGTTGCCAGGCAAGGCCATTGTCCTAGATTCCCATCAACCATCCTTTCCTGAAATAGCACTTTGAAGGGAAGAAGAAAAGGAATTACCATTTATTGACCAGCAGGTATTCTAGGGGTTATTTTAGTTTGAAACCTTATAAGGAAATTAAAGAGTTACTTGAGACGAGGTAATACACTAGGATGGACCAAGTTAAAGTTAAAAAAAGTAACTTAAAACACCAAAACAAATAAAACCCTCTGCATTCATGCCTATGTAAAATTAAAAAAAATGCTCAGTGCTCAGTAAAGTGTGGCCTTGCTAAGTCTCATTCTCGCTCTACCAGCATGCTGTTGCAACCTCTCGTCTGGCTATTATGTGCCTCTGCCTTACACCCAGCCATTACAGTATTTTGGTTTTGCGTGTAGCTAAACCACATAACACAGGCTGCTTTCTAAAATGCAGCTGATAAGGTAGTTACAAGGAGTGCACAGACCTTCAAGTGCTTGAAGTTCGGGGTGCTCATCACTGAATTTCAGATTCTCTAGTTGTTTCCATTTTTATTCACTAGGAGTAAGTTCTTCCTCATTCCCAGCTCACAGGGCAAACTGTGTGGGCTCTCCAGCCGGCAGCCAGGCCTCTTCTCTCTAACTGATTGGTTTCTTTGAGGCATTTCATAAACATGGGATTACAAGCACAAGCAATGATCTGTTATTATTATTAGAGTTTTTGCACACTTTTTGTTTCTAAATTTGGGAATAAGATTCAATTGTAAACATCAACTTTAATATTGCAATACAGTCCGTATTTTAATTTGCATATCAACTAAAATTCTAAAAGAATTCATGACTCCTCCTCAACTGTCACTTGATTTCTCTTTATTTTTTTTCTATATAAACTGTGAAAGAGATATTTGTGAATGGTTTGCAAGTTTTATCCTGCCTTTCTTTCCCAGATTTCAGATTACTTATTTTCATTGATTTTTAAATATTTTTTTCCAATGGCTTTTTGATGAATAAAGAAGGATTGTAGAAAAGGAACAATTCTTTTACTGAGGTTAAGCTGATTTAGTGATAGTCTCTTTGTCCCTCTGTGAAAGTTTGTTTTCTTTTATTGTATAATTACACAGAAAACCTAATTGGCCTTCCTCACGTAATATTTCTTTCATCAATACTGTGAAAAAGTAGGAATCATTCCTTACACATCCCTTTGCTATCCATCCATCCCCACCAGTTAATCGTGTTAACAATGAAGAAATCTAACAATTTTGGAGCAGCAATTTGCATCTATCTTTTCTCAGTCTAGATTTTTTTTTTTTTTACTATGAGTTGCAACATATTCATTAGCGGGTGTTCAAATCAATTAAATGGACCAAAGTTAGCATTTTAAAAAAAAGGAATTGAATAGAATGAAATAAATATCAAAATGTAAACCATCCTGTGGAACTTTTTTCCCCAGGTGTTTGTGTGTGTGTGTGTGTGTGTGTGTGTGTGTGTGTGTGTGTATCTATGTACATGTGTTTCTGATGGGAAGGGGTAAGGTCTTGTGGATCAGAGTGAAAAATATTTGAAAAGCAGTGATTTAAATTACTTGTTTTCAAACTGTGTTCCTCAAATACTAGGATTCCAGGACAGTGGCTTGAGATGGTTGGAAAGTTGGGGCCCCCTTCACTAGTTCAACCTTTAAAAAATACTTTTTAGTTGTTTTACATATTGGAGGTACTATACTATGTAAGATTTTGTTCAGAGAGACTATTCTGCTTCTGAATGAAAAGGTTTAAAACTTCGAGTTTATATTAAGAATATGTTGATCAACTCTCTATTTAGAATTGCACTGTTCCTCCTAAGAAATAATTATGTGATGGCTCCCAGCCTTCTTCGAGGTTGAACATTCTCACTTCCCTTAACGTTTTCTTGTTAGTTGTATTTTTGCAGCCTTTCCTTAATTTGTATTACATGTATGTGTCTTCTTTCCTCTTTCTTCCTGCCTTCCCAGATTTCTAAAAAAAACTAGGGTACAGCTGTCACTGTTACACTGTCTGGTCTAGGTCATGGCACAGCAGAGAAGGTTTTCATCCACCAGTGCAGTAGTAGCTTTTCATTTTGCTACATCTTCCAAATCCGAGTAAGGGGATCTTTATTCAAACAGCAGCCAAAAAAAGAGAAACCATGCCCATCTAACTTTCTTTGGATCTTTTTCATCCCTGCTTGTGACATTAAGGACCCCTAATTTTTCTGGCTATTTCGATACTTACTAATGTCAAAGACTGTTGAAGTGAATCACTAGTTAATTGAACAACAGAATTTTAGACTTGAAAGATATATAAAAATCATTTGTTAAAACTGTCATCTTTGCACGTTAGAAAACTGAGGCCCAGGTAACTAACCCAACGCCACACAGCTATTAGCTTACATTCTCTTCTACACAGAGACCTCATTCTAAAATGCCATTACTTTGTCCAATTAAGCAACATTAAACATAAGAAATATACCCTCAGAAGTGGCTTTAGAACTTTTTTTTTACTGTGATCTAATACTTAAACTGAAACGCAATATAGAGAAACATATATAATGAAACAAAAATTTCACAAAATAGCACATACCCTTACAATAAGTAACATACTCTTGATATTTTCTATTTTATTCACATATTAGGTACGTTAGCTGCTATAGCACAGAAATCTAAAATGCTTGCTTTAAATAAGAGTTTATTTCTTCTCATGAAATAATGAAATCGTGAGTATTTCAGGAGTGGCTAGACAGTTGTGTCTGACAAAGCTATTCAGGGATACAGTAGTTTCTTCTCTTTTGTTGGTCTCATTTCTCTTAGTGGATTGTCCTTATCACATTGGTTGAGTTGGGTTTGCGTACATATCCTTGTTCTAGCCTACAGGAAGGAAAAAGGGAATGTTCAGACCAAATAGTTTTGTCTGTTAAGGGGATGACTTGGATTACTTCTTCTCATTGGTCAAAATTTAATCATATGGCAATGCCTGAAATTTATTCTAGCAGGTAGTCATATGTCTAGCTAAAACTCAGGATGTATTTCCTGAAGAATAAAGGGTAAATGGATATTTGTATAAAATCAGTCGTATCTACTACCATTTCTTTCCATTCCATTCCATTCTACCTGCTGATGACTACCTACTAAACTGATTTCTTAACCCACCAGTAGGCCACAACATGCAGTTCTAAAGTGATTTTCTTGAGGTATAATAAGCTATATGAAGGGAATTATTTTTTGGAGGGCGGGCCCCTTGTAGTACATGCTTCCCCCATTAGGTAAGTGATCTAGCAACCTTCAGCATCAGTGTACCAGTTAGTGTTGTTGTGAGAGGCTGTGTTCAGCTACAGTGAATTTCTTTTAGTATTCTTTCAACGCGTTTGCCCATTTCATTATGAGTGATTTATGAGCACACCTGCCCACACTTTGCTGAGTGTTCTGCAGTTTTTGACCAAAAATAGCATGACCCCTCCATGCCCCACCCTTCCTATTTACCCAGTGTTGCCCTGAGCAACTTTTTTTGTTTCCCCAGATGAAAAAGTCCTAAAAGGAAAACATTTTCCCATTGTGGAAGAGGTGAAACAAAAAACGGCAGAAGCACTAAAAGGCATCAAAATTGATAAATTCAAAAACTGTTTTGAGCAGTGGAAAAAGCATCTCGGTAGGTGTATTGCATTAAATGGAGAATACTTTAAAGATGACTGGAGTGTAAATATGTAAGAACAATTACACATTTTTAAAAAATAACTTCTGAGTTTTTTGGGTCCTCCTAGTATATTATTTTACCAAGATATCTTACCAGAAGAGGTTAAAAAACAATATGCTCAAAATATTATTAATACTTAAACTAGTTTTAATTTCCATTAATATTATATATGAGTGGAACTCAAAGGGTCAAATAGAATTGCAAGTACCCACAACCATTCCTAACTTTCATCTTCAATTTCTCGCTTTTGAGATGTTACCATTTTCAACTCTTGAAACTGACTTTTGTGACATTTACTTACATATATTCACAGAGCATGTTTTCGTTTTTGATTTTTTTAATTTTAAGCATTATCTATTGATTTCTTACTCTAGAAAAAAGATTCAGCCCCCTACCCTTTACTATCTCACCCTACACGTCTCCTTTTAAACTTGCTGGGTAGTTTTATTATCACTTTGGTTAGATCAGTATTATGTTTATGCAAATACTATTCATAGATGCTCCATAAAGTTTCCTACAATTAATTTTTTTTGCACAATATTTTGTATTATTATTTTTTGTATATTACTATTGTCTTTTCCAGAAATTTATTTAGTGCTTTATATGCTATTTTTTCCTTCCAGTTATATAAATCTCCATTTAATACCTTCAAACATATTAGATATTCTATTAATTTCATTTTTTGGAAGAAAATTTTCTGAATCTTTCAATTTAGTCCAATATGGACTGGTTCTCTAGAAAAGCTGCATAGTTATTATTTTGCGCTCTCCATTTACCATCACCTTAGGAATTCCTCTATCCTCTCAAGTGTTGGATGCATGTATGTAGGATATCAGTCTTTCTTTACCTTTTGACTCCTTTATTCTAGTGGAGCACATCCTCCAGTAATTACTTGAGAAAGGGTATAGCAAAATTAATGCATTGAGATCCTGCATGTTTGAAAATGTCTTTATTCTATTTTGACATTTAATTCACAGTTTGGTTGAATGTAAAGTTTTAGGCTAGGAATAATTTTCCTTCCAAAAAAAATTTTTTTGAGTCAGATTCTCAGTCGGTCGCCCAGGCTGGAGTACAGTGCCACACTCACGGCCACTGCAATTTCCACTTGCTGGGCTCAGGCAATCCTTCCACCTCAGCCTTCCAAGTAGCTGGAACTACAGGCATGTGTCAAGACACCCAGCTATTTTTTTGATTTATTGAAGAGATGAGGTCTTGCCAAGTAGCCCTGGTTGGTCTTGAAACCCTGGGCTCAGGCAGTCCTCTCATCTCAACCTCCCAAAGTACTGGGATTACAGACGTGAGCCACCGTGCCCAGCCTGCTTAAAAATTTTAAAGTCCAAAAAAAAAAAAAAAAGAGGGGAGATGATAAAATAATTTTAAAAATCTCTCAGGAGCAAAAGGGTATGATTTTTCAGATTTATAGAATCCATGGAGTGCTCCTAGCAGAGTAATATCAGATTTCTCCCCAGCAATTCTGAAAACATTTTTCCATTGTCTTCTAGCTTTCAGAATTGCTGGGGAGAAATCTGATACTATTCTGATGCTTGATCCTTTGTGAGAAATCTAGTTTTTCTCTCTGGAAGTTTGTAGGCATTCTCTTTGTCTTTAGTGTGCTGAAATTTTTTACAGTGACGTGCCTTAGTATGCATCTATTTGTATTCATTGCTAGGAGCACTTCATGGATCCTATAAGTCTGAAAAATCATATCCTTTTGCTCCTGGGAGATTTTAAAAGTTATTTTTATCATCTCCCCTCATTTTTTTTTGACTCCAGTTATTATGATATTAAAAGTCTTGGACTGGATTCTTAATTTTATAATTTTTTTAACATGCTGTTTTCATATTTTTGTCTTTGTGTTCTTCCTGAGTTTTGTTTTTGTTTTCTTTGGCTGCCATACGGCTTTTTAAAAAAAAATTCTCCAAGATACCTCTCTCTCTTCTCTCTTCTCTCCTCTCCTCTCCTCTCCTCTCCTCTCCTCTCCTCTCCTCTCCTCTCCTCTCCTCTCTTTCATTTAATGTTTCTTTCCTGTTCTGGTTACTCTTAATCTCTATGAAGACATTCATGCCATTTCCCTCCTTGTTTGTTATTTCTTCTGGTATGGTCTCTGCTTCCTTCAGGTTGTTTTTTCTCCATTTTCCCCCCTCAGACTTTATTTTAGATGATTTTCTCAAATGTCAGGTGACTCTTGCTTGTTAACCCTGGGGCTATAAAACTCCAATTGGAAACTATATTTAGAGTGCTTCCCTGCAGGATGACCTGGTTGGGACTTTTCTTGGGGAAACTCAGAGTTCAGTATCTTTAGGTCGTTTCCGGTAGACTGATCTAAATACCTTGGAGAAGAGTCTTCAAATTTCCTGCTGCTAGTGTTCTGGGAGCCAAGTGGGGAAGCAGAGGTATGGAGGTAGGGCATGTGAGTCTACACATTCATGAACTTTCTGTTTTCACTATAGTATCCCCAACCTCCAGTACGCTTTTATTCCCAATCCAGAACCTTTCTTTAGGGACTAAGCCTTCAGTTTTCTACTGGCTGAGGCAGAGAAGAGGCAGTAACCCAGTTTAGCAGAGCAGGGAGGAGATTCTGGCATAGACCTTCAACAAATTCCCAGCTTTTAGCCCTGTCTACAATCCCATCTCCAGAAGTGTCTGGTTCCACCAAGTTGTGAGTCTTTATGGATTCTGAGATGAAACCAAATTACTTCTGTGACTTGATTTTACTTTGGGACAAGTATGCAGTGTTCTTGAATCTGCTGTCAGTTATCACTTGGAAATCTGCTTTCCAGATTTCAAAATATGATTTTGTCTTTTTTCTCCATTTATTTGTTTATGTCTTTAAAACAAAGCAAAATAAAAACAGAAACAAAAGCAGAAACAAAACCAAAACCCAGCAAAACCTCATGTCTGTTATGTTACAGGGGAGTCCAAAAGAAGCAGAAGTTCCATGCGTGTGTTCGGTCCTCAATGAATAACTGCTATACTTAGGCCTCTTAGGTTATTTTAAATAAATAGTTTTAATCTTTCTTTATTTTACCTCCCCACAACCCTTCAAAAATTAATAAGTAGTATGGTTGTCTAATTTGCATGAAATTTCTATAATGTCATCTTTTCCTCTAGTAGAAATGATTTTGAACGTTAACAGTCAAAACGTGTGGATAGTAAAAAGGAAGAGGAAGAAAATTGATGAGAACTAGTTAATCCTCAAACTCAAGTATCTCTTGAATTATCAAGAGATGACTGTATCTAACATTTTAGAGGATTAACAATTATAAGGGTGATCTGAAAACTGAAATTTGTATAGACTGCACAGGTATTTTGTTTTTGTTTTTCTGGCATCATGAAATATTTAGAGAAAAACTTGAACACTCTGCTTTTTAAAGTGTCTAACTTTGGTCATTGGCCCTGAAAATAAGTGAATAGAATTGGTGGTATAGCTCCTGGGGCTCTGACAGAAAATATGCTCATGGCTGGGTGACTTTTCTCTTTAATCAGAAGAGAAGATAGGACACTTCAGACTGTGACAATAATAATGAAACTGCCAGACTAAGTGCCACCCAAATTTCCAGTATCCAAATTTCACAGTCTCACTGAAGTGTCTCAAGAGAAATGACACTGCCCCATAACATATCCATAATCATTCTTTCTAGCCAAGAGAAGCAGCAGGGGACAGGGTGGCTTTGAAAAGGTGTGTGAAATTTGTCATCAGACAAACCTAAAGGGCCATGATTCAACTTCTGGCTTCATCACTCAATAGCTGTGTGAATTTATACCAGCTACTTAGTGGTTCTGAGCCTTAATTCCCCATCTATACATTAAGGACAATAACATCTTTGAAGAATTAGAGACAATGCTTATCAAACTCCTAGCACGATGTCTGACACTCTTTAGGTGCCCAGAAAGAGGTAATTGTTAATGTTATTACGGCAGTGGACAGAAACATGGAGATGTGTCATAAGAATGTGTAGATTTCTTCCTGGTGGCTAGAGAAATATACAAAGCAGCTTGGGGATGGAGAATCTAGGAAGAAATAAAGAAGGAAAACAAGAAAAGAAAAGGAAAGAAAAAAAAGAGAATGCGAGCTCTCAGTTGGGAATCATATCTTCTCCCTTCTGGATAAATGACTCCATGTGAACTATCCCAGTTTAGTGAAGCAGGAAGGTGGGGAAGTAGGGCATATAATTCATGTTGTAGTCCATTAGGGTGGATCGAGTCTCCTCTGCTTCACAGAGAGCTCATCTCCTGAGCTCCATTTAAGCAGAGTGCTGAGCCCAAGTGCATGCAAACCATCATGTCCCTTGTCACTGCCAACAAATAACCTTTTTTCCCCAGCAATAAACTCCAAAGCCTCCAGAAATTAACGTGGAGTTAATTTTAGCAGAGACATAACAAATGAAGCTGCCTGAACTGAAGGGAGCAGGAGAGTTGATGCTATCACCTAAGTAGGACAGAGGCAGTAATCAAATTATGCCATGAGATCTGAAGCCACTCAATAGCACAACTCTGGGTGTGTGCTTGTATCTATATATAAACTCGTGTGTATGTGTGTGTGTGTGTGTGTGTGTGTGTGTGTGTGTGTTCAACATATGTAGACACACGTCTCTGCCACAGGCGGTCTCTGCCACAGGCGGTCTCTGCAGGGCTACCATGGGGGAGACTGGAGAGGGAGAGGGGAAATGGAGGGGGAGTGGTGAGACTGTGTCGATCTGAATTGTAGGCACAAGTCTGGGATAGAGATTCCATCCTTCTCTCCTTTCTCTTCCTCCTGCCCTTGACTTATATTGCTTTAGATACAGAAAACGGATGTTTCTCACACTGTTTTAAACCATGAAAAGTAACAAGATTGCCTTGATCTTTTGTTCAGAAAGCCTTGAAAAATAATCCATTTGTGAAGCTGAAAACCAGGAATTAAAAAAAGAAAAAAGAAAAGGAAAAAAAAAAAAAAAACCTGCAAAAACCCTTGATGTTTCACTTGCCTAAACCAAAGTATTAACTCTTGTTTCTCTTCTTTCTAAATGACATAAAACAAGCTTCCCTTGGATGGAAGTCCCTTCACTCTGAAGCCGCTGATTTTAACAAGAGACAGCTGCCTTATAAAGAAAGAAGCAGCACTCCTAAATAGCTTTACTTTTATTTGTTTCTAATTTTATGGACCACCAGGAGCAGGTTGCCTTATTTTACTGCTTACCATCTGAGGGCTTTGGGTGGCCCAGAAGTTAATACTGAAGGCACTGGGCCCCAAAATGACACAGAATGCGACTGCAATGTGTGACTTCAAGTAGGAGTGCAAAATGTGATAATTTGATTTGGGGTCAGACTTAAAAAGTTATTTTTAAAGGCGGAGGCATTTATTAGAATAAGTGCAACCCAACCCATGTCTGATAGATGGGAACACATCTGGCTCCATCCCTGACACAAACCTCACAGTATTAATTATTTTGATAGTTAAAGCTGAGAAGGGAGTAGAACATTATTTATAGTGATCTTTGCTAAGTAAATCATTTAAAAAATGGCTTTCTAAATGTAATATTTCCCTTTTAAGAAGCCGTCCAGAATTAAAGGGGCTTTACAGTGGAACATGAAGCATATTGCAGGGAGAGAGACAGAAGCCGTCTTGATTAATGCCCATGATTATCAGCGATGCAAATCACTTTCACTTATTAAGTCTTGTTTAATATCCTAATGAAGGCTTCCCGAGCAGATTTGGTAATTCCAGAGAAAGTGACTGTGAACTAATGCCCTTTCAGCATGTTGAGAATGAGCAGTACTATAAAGAAAACCTCATTTACCATAATTCCTCCCCTGCCCCGGACCCTTTTCTCGGCTTCTACTTCGCAGCAGGAGACAATTAACCTTTTCAGTGCCAGAAGTGATTCCCAGCACATTCCAGCTGCGAAGGCCAGCGGGGTCAGGGGAAGATGGAAGTCCTCTTTAGTTTTCACTCCCATAGAACAGTTCTAAGAAACTGGACTGCAGAGTAAGGGTTTGAAAATGTAGCTGCTGGTTAGGTTATTCGTCTTGGGCAAATGTGGTAACTTGCAATCTTACCAAAGTCTTTTAAAATACCAACCCCAGCCAGGATGGTACTGCTTGTTCAGCACAAATCAAAGCCTGGTAGAAAGCTGAAGAAAAGCATATTTCAACCCTCAATGCTGGGCTTCCTTTGTGAACCCCTGGGAAGTAGGTTTTACTTGAAAGTCTGGGAGGTTGAGCTGGGGGTAGTGACTTGGGGATTTGCCTTGACTTTCTTTATACTGCTTTGCTCCCAGTTGGATGCTCTGCTTGTGCCCAGGGTCACTGAGATAACCCAGGACTGGGACCTATGCTGAACGCTTCTCTCTATGGATGTCTATGCCACCTGTGAACTGGCAGTGACTTCCAAACATAACCACTTCCTGTTTCCAGAAGCACTCGGTAGAGATGAGGGAGAGAAGGACCCTGCTGGGGCAAAAGACCATACTCTGGGGATGGTCTTCTCCTCATGTCCCCTCTCAGGGTCCCTTGGGGTAAGCACCTTATTGAGCTTTCTGCTCTGACTTTACCTCATCTGGGTGTTTCAATATGAGTCTTGGTATAAAAGAAGAAGGCTTTGCATTTGGGTAAAGGCAGAGGTAAGAACTCAGCAATTTCCTGTTTGCTTGGGAACTAAAATAGCTCCAAACTGATACCTGCTTAGGGACGAAAATGACTTTTTTTGTCCTAACTGGGTCAAAACCAAAGCCAAACAGCCCACAGCATAGGAACTCCAATGGGCCAAACCTGAAACCTTCTTTCCTAGCATTAGCATATGAAGTCGGGGTTCTTGCTGATACGAGAAAAGCCATCATCCTTCATTTTGTTTTTCCTAAAGATTTTCAGGGCAGATTAAGACCTGTAGGGAAGCAATGGATTTGGAGAGAAGAGGGTACTGAGGGCTCAGAGGATGAAATCATGCTTCCCTGTCACAGAGGAGGACAAACCATTGGGATCCCTTGTGGGCCACATTACACCCTACAGAGCCTAGGAGGGAAGACACACTGCCCAGAGTCCCTGCCTTTAGGGGTTCGTGGGGGGGGGGGAACACACCGCACGGGAGCACTGGCGATGCGTGTGGCGTGGGCAATGCAGTGGGTAGAACATGCATTTCAGAACTCAGTGAAGCCATCGGGATTGTTTATCTTCTCACCTTCTCACCCTGGCATCCTAATTCATGCCTCAAGCTGCCCCATCACTCCCTTCAATGTCTATTTTTCTTTCTACTTTTCCCTTCACATTACATTTTTCATCTTTTAGCATGCCAGGGACTTGATTCACTTTGCTTGTTTACCAGTTCATTTCTGTCTTCCCTTGCTAGGATGTGAGCGCCACAATGGATTTTGTTCATCGATGTGCTTAGAACAGTGCACCTGGCTGGTGTTCAACAAAGACTAGCTGAACAAACGAACAAGTCTGGTGGTTAAAAGGCTTGTGTTCCTCTTTGGCACAATGGAAAGGTCTTGACTAGAAGTTGAAAGAACTAGGTCGGTGCCGGCTCCTCTATGTTTAAGCTACTGAACGTTTAGGACCTTAGAACGATTGTTTCAGTATCGAGCCAGCAGGTCCTAATTCCTAAAATGAGGATTGACATAGTCTCACCTCTGCCTGGCAGGCCTGCGTTTCTCTGCAGCACAGTGGAAAGGTGGACATGGTGGATGCTTTGAAAGCCATGAGGGTTTGTACGAGTCTTGGGTGTTGCTATTAGAATGGACCTGCAGTGACTTCGTTTTCTTTCAGCTTACTTTTATTGTTCTCCTTTTCCATATTCAAAACTCTCATGTCTCCTTCTCCATGAAATGTTCCCTGATCTTTCCAGACAGGACTTCTCATCCCATCAGGTGAGCTCCACTGTCCATAGCCTCATTCTGGCTTGTCTTGTCATCTATGCTGTATGCCATGCTATTATATAGCAATAATAACTCAACTAACATTCATGAGCACCCATTACATGCCAGGCACCATGTGTTACATTTATTAACTCATGTCAACCTCAGCCAATCCATTTTACAGATGAAAGAGCTGAGGCGCAGAGGATGAAGTCCACGTGTCCTAGGACATACAGCTGAAAAGTGGGGGTGGTCAAGATTTGAGCCCAGGCGATGGCGTTCCTGCTGTGCCCATGGCCTCTCAGGCTGCACAGTGCTTTGCACACTGGACTAGCATAGTAGATGCTGGACAAGTGGGAAAACCTATGGAACAGGGGAATGCTTTCTGTCCTGTCTACTCCCAGGTGGTTGTTTTGAGCAGAAAATGAAGATGGATGTGTGGTGCTTTGTAAATGAGAAAGCACTAAGCACTTAGAGGTTATTGTTATAATTAAATATTTTTAATGTCAATGAAAGTAGTAATGTCTAGAACCTAGCTAAAGAAGCATCTATGAAAATATTCACCATCTGTTCTTGGGCAGTTTTGTAAATGCTCTATGAAATGGCTCACAGGTTTCTAGACTTCTTTTTTGACCCTCTGCCAAACTTTCAGGTTAATGATATCTGGGCATCTTTGCTTCAACTTCACTCTGAATTTTTTTTAACCTTCTATTTATTTTTAAAATCGGAGTAAAATGTATATAACACAAGATTTGTCAACTTAACCATTTTAAGTGTACAGTTCAGTGGCATTAACTATATTCACATTGTTATGCAACCATCACCACCATCCATCTGTATAACTAATAGTCTTGTAAGATAGAAACTCTGTACCCATTGAAAAATAACTCCCCATTCCCCTCTTCCTTTCGCCCCTGGCAACCAACATTCTACTTTCTAACTCTATAATTTACTACTTTAGGTACTTCATATAAGTGGAATTATATAGTATTTATTCTTTTGTAACTGGCTTATCTCACTTAACATAATGTCTTTGAGGTTCATCCGTGCTGTAGCATGTGTCAGAATTTCCTTCCCTCTCTTAAGACTGAAGAATATTCCATTGTATGTATGTACCATGTTTTGTTTATCCATTTATCTGTCAATGGTCTTTTGGATGGCTTCCACTTTTGGCTACTATGAATGATGCTGCTATGAACATGGGTGTGCAAGTATCTGCTGAGTCCCTGTTTTAATTGTTTTGAGTATATATTTGGCAGTGAAATTGCTAGATCATATGCTAATTCCATTTTCTTTTTTTTTTTTTTGAGGAACAACTAAAATGTTTTTCATAGCAGCTGCACCACTTTACATTTCCAACAGCAGTGAACAAGGGTTCCAATTACTCCACATTCTCACCTACACTTATTATTATTATTTTTTGTAATAGCCATTCTAATGAGTATAAAATGGGTCACTCTGAATCTTTGAATGGTTTGGTTTTACCCAATTGTCTTTCATATCTCTTAATTATTTTGTATCTTTGAAAGCTATCTTTGCTGTATTAAATAGACTTCTGTCATCTTGAATTTCTTCATTTCTTTATTTATCTAGTCTTCAAATAGATGTCTCAACATCTGCCAGTACTGTCCTGTGTGCTAGGTAACCATGGCGAGCAGGATAATCACAGCTCTCTAGAAGTTCAGGATTGAGTTTGGTCATGTAGTACATAATTATGGTGGTTTGTTACTCAACAGCATAAATTATCTCATTTATAGCTACATTTGAAAATATCATCATTCAAATTGTATATGACAAAAACTTGATTACACAAAACACTGAGGTTATTATTTCTGGATTATACAAAACACTCAAGTTATTATTCAGGTTTTCTGGATATATGCAGGCTTGACCTGTAGGCCCTTATTTTTTTATTTTTTAGAGCAGTTTTGAATTTACTGCGTGGTTAGTATAGCGAGTTCTCATAAGTCCCACACCCAACTCTTGACATCTTACTTTAGTATGGCACACTTGTCACAATTGATGAACCAATAGAGATACATTATTATTAACTAAAGTCCGTTGTTTATTCAAATTTTCCTAGTTTCTATCTAATGTCTTTTTCCATTCCAGGATCTCATCCAGGACACCACATTGCATTCAGTTGTCACATCTGCTTAGGCTCTATCAAGGTGACAGTTTCACAGACTTCCCTTGTTTTTGATGACCTTGACGGTTTTGAGGCATACTGTTAGGTGTGTTGTAGACTGTTTCTCTACTGCGATTTGTCTGATGATTTCCTCATGACTAGACTGAGGTCATAGGTTTTGGGGAGGAAGACCACAGAGGTAAAGTCTATTTTCTTCACATCATATCAAGGGTATACACTACGCACATGACTTATCACTGTTGGAGTTAACCTTGATCACCTGGCAGGGGTAGTGTTTGTTGGGTTTCTCCATTGTAAAGTTACTCTTTTTTCCCTTTCTTTATACACCGCACTCTTTGAAAGGAAGAGTATCCCTATGTGCCCCTACTGAAAAAGTGAATGTTTTTGCTCCCTCTCTTGGAGGGTGGTGTATCTACATAAACTATTTGAAATTCTTCTACTTGGGAGATTTGTCTCTTCTCCCACATTCATTCATTTATTCAATGATTTATTTATATCAGTGTGACTCATGGGTATTTGTGTTATATGTTAGGTGGTACTTCGGTACTACTTTATTTTTTTGCTCAACTTGTTCCAACTCTGACCATTGGGAGCTCCTTTTGTTGGCTCCTGTGTCCCTTTGTTATACTTTCAAATCATTGCATGTATTTGGGTGTACAAGTGGGTGTGTTTGTCATTGCTTGAGCTCTTTGGTACTTTCTAGCACTACAAATTGCTCCAGGCTCTTCTTGTATATTTCCTGCCTGAGTGCTAGAATCAGCCATCTCCAAGGATTCCCAGTTTCTTTTACTGTAGAATAGTCTTAGAAATCAAGATCTGGGTACTAGTTATGCTTATTGCTATAGGGGTATCATTGCATCTAGGCCCTCTAAGCAGATCCTCAATTTTGATGACTATTTTAGGCATTTTGAATGAAAATATTAACAAAATATATTACAGATTTTTGTTCATTCAGAACAGAATGCAATCAACATAATTTAACCTGTTCTTGGGAACTTGGGTATTTTCTTGAGTGCATGATACAGTATTTACGATTTGAAAGACTGTTCATATGATGTGACGACACACTGTTGTGCTGTTTGAGTTTTGTTCTTGCTTTTTGTAATTTTTCTATTTTATTTTCTTGGTGACTTTATAAATCTCCTCTCTTCCCCTCTAGTTTACTGTTCATAATCTACTATCTGCTCAGGACTCAGAAAACCAAGTTTGGTCAACTTGTCCATGAAGCAAAAGCCAAGAGACACTGAGTAAAGATCTAAGAGTCAGAGCAGTAAGTAAAATGGATCTTGTAACACCCATTTGAGATCACTCAGAAAGATCCCTTTCCTTTCTTCTTTTCCTTACTTCCTGTTTTCTGCTGTGTACTACTTGGATAACAATACTCAGTCAGTTCAGTCTATATGTTTTAAATGTGAACATCAAATGTATATGAGGTACTGGTTTGACCATGTGATTCAGTGTCCAGGACTTGAGATTAATTTTAGAGAGCTCTCAGGTGCAGTGAAAGGAACAGGAACCTTGAAATCAGTAGACTTGAAATAATGCATTTTAGCTCTGTCTTGCTCTGTGACACTCAGCCCTAGGGGAGTTAGTCTTGTTGAGCCCTAGATTTCCATCCAGCTCTAGTGTCCTGTGACTTTGGAGTGAACTTTAGTCATCTTAGAGCAATGTGATCAAATGGGTGAGAGAGAGCATGTAATCTTAGTCAAGCTGCCAACAGACTGAGTGACCTTGGCAGAGCCATTCTGAAAGTATCTATCTCAGAGACAGACACATGTACATGTGGTCACTTTTTTTTTTTTTTTTTTTTTAGTCAGGGTCTCACTGTGTTGCCCAGGCTGGAGTGCAGTGGCACAATCACAGCTCACCATGGCCTTGACATTCTGGGCTCAGGTGATCCTTCCACCTCAGCCTCCTGAGTAGCTGGAACTACAGATACACACCACCATATCTGGCTATTTTTTTTTTTTTTTTACTTTTAGCAATGACATGGTCTCACTATGTTGGCCAGGCTGGTCCTGAACTCCTGGGCGTAAGTGATCCTCCCACCTCAGCCCCCCAAAGTGCTGGAATTATAGGCATGAGCCACCACACCCAGTGGCCACTTATTATATAAGAAGAAAGAGGGAAAGCCTGGATTGTGTGTGGACAAGATCAGGACAACTGGATCACTCTATGGCAGAAAAGAACACTTCACATCAGGTAACTAGATGGATTAAATCCTCAAATGAGAAAGATTAAAGTACAAAGTTATAAAAGAAAATTCAGGAGTATATTTCTATGATTAGGAGTGAGAAAGGCCTTAAACAAATTTCAAAAACACAAACCAAGCCGGGGTCGGTGGCTCAGCCTGTAATCCTGCGCCTTTGGGAGGCTGAGGTGAGTGGATTGCTTGAGCCCATGGGTTCGAGACCCGCTGGGCAACTTG